>NW_017731438.1:2330699-2380434 GCF_001890085.2 Hipposideros armiger
GGGGGGGGGGGTAGCGCGGAGACGGCGCTGGGAAGCCTGGGAGACAGCTCCCAAACTTCTGGAGACCTGCTTGCAGTTTCGCTTTCGGGATTTTCGGGATCTTTGGGTTTCTCGAGTTGGGTGGGATTCCCGGAAGGGCAGAGCGCCAGGGGCTGGCCGTGCCCCTTTGGGTGCAATTGTCAGACTTCTCACCCACCCGGGCGTCCCCTGCTTTGCCTTCCTGGACCCTGCGGGCGCGTTTGAGGGTCAGGGTCTCCCCACCCCGCACGCGGCCCCCGCTCCGGAGACCGCGGTTCCCGCGCTGTGTTTTCGGCTCCAGCGGCGCAGCCGCGGCGGATCCGAGCCCACTAGTGGGAAACCACTCTCGACGAGGGGAGACCCAGCCTGAATCCGGATCCATCGCCGCTGCCCTCCACTTTTTCTCACCTCTCCACCCTTGCACAGTAGCCCAGGGACCTGGGAAACCCATTGGCGTGTCTACACCAAGCGAGTGGATCTAGGTTTCATCGGGTCGGAGAAAAGGCGAAAACAGGCTTAAATTCTGCCCCATTTCCCTGAGAGGCAGTTCGGGGTAAGAGGGGCGGGGGTGGAGTCCTTGGTCGTCGGAAGGCATTGTTGGCCAGGCTGTCCTTTGAGATTAGGAGATCTGCTACTTTCTCCCTGCTAAGCATTACATTTGTACACACTCGACTTCCTCCCTTCCACAAATAAATGCTGTCTCAGATCTTTATCTTAGCTCACTGCTGGGACCAAGCTGCCTGCCTGAAGTGGGGCGGTGGTGGGAAACGACACACTCACGCACACCAGAAACCTCCCAGCCCCCTACCAACGTTTTTACTGTGCACAGAACCCCTTCCTGGGCCAGTGTAAACCACTGCCCTGTGGCAGGGCGATTCAGCAGCTCCTACCCTGGAGAAGAGTGCCATCAGCCACCCTGTTCTTAAGTGTGTTGTAGAAGTGCCAGCTGAAACCCGCTGAGGTGAGAACTATTTCCCTCTTCCCATTAGCATACCAGCACCTTGAACCTCAAACAGGCCATCCCCCTGGGATTCACATATGAATTTGCATAATGATGGGAGTCATTTGTAAGCGAGCTTTCCCTCTTCACGTTTCCGTGCAGAAATTATGGACTAATTTTTTGAAAAACTTTGTTAGGTATAAACAGCTAGCTTTATGATTCTTGACTTGAAAAAAGTCAGAATAAGTTTCTGAAGAAAGTGGAAAGCCTTATGGATTCGATTCTCTGTTCTCTTGTATCACAAGACCTTCCTTTGCTGCCCTGGTAGTAGTGAATGTTTGCCCAATCCCGTTTCTGCCCATTTTAGTGGAGGTGGCATTTTTCACCTTTCTCTTCATGCCAGTGCCCCCATAGGACTTGCCCAATCTGAGGAGAAATGCTGGGCGATGGGAACATTGTTCTGAGCAGTAAGTGAAGGAAGGTTCCATTTATTGAGCCAGCGCCTTTGGGATTTCAGAAGCCTGGGCAATGAAACTGTGGACTCTACAGGGCCTATAGATGTAAGCCTAAAAGTTTTTGTCAGGATATCAAAGCAGAAGAGTTCTTTTCAAAGTTCTTTGAACATAAAATGGTGTACCATGGGGTTTGAAATACCTCCAGTTCTAGTATTCTAGGATTGGACATTTCTCTCTTAGTATTTCACTGTTTGGAACTTTTGGAGTTCTTGTGACAGAGTCTCGGTCATAAAGAAGAACTTGTAAGAAGTTCTCATACCAAAATGAAATTAAGATCTGTAATTCAAGACACATTTTGTGTTTTTTTTTTCTAACAGTTCTTACATCTATTAGTATTGCCCTGGTAGCAACTCATTGTCCCCCTTCTACCAATAAGAAAAACAATTAGGGAAATTATACTTGTCACAACAAACCAGACCGTCATCCTGTGCATTCAGTGCGGTGATCCAGGATCTAACTACTGTTTCACAAGGAAGAGTCCTGACGAATATCACAGATAACGCCAGCTATGGCCTGGACTGGGTTAGGTCAGCGTGTCTGACTACAAGCCATAAAGAATACCCGTGTGAGTTTAATAATTCCTAAGACTAGAAAGGACCCTTCCAAACAGTCCTCTGTACCCCAGCATCCCAGACAGGGTGAGTGAGTGGAGCTCATTCACTACTACTTATAGGGTGGATGGATGGCTGCAGCCTCCTGGTAAGCCAGTGAGTGAGAGAATCAGATCGGACCTTCCTTTCCCACTCTTCACCGAGGGCCACTCGGCAGTATTTCCTTTCTTAGTAACTCTAAAAGTGTCCTGGGACAGTTCATAAGAAAAATGACCTTGTTGGCGAAAACTAGTGTTGGCTGTGTTGAAGTCAGTGTAAAGAAGATGTTTATGGACAGGACTGTGTATTGAAAATAAGAGAAGCTACTCAATTTAGAGCTTGCGGTATAACAAGGAATGTTATATGATGCATATAAAGTTACCAAGTAAGATTCTTAAGGATTCGTTTTTGCTTGATCACTTTAGCAGTGTCCTGATTAGAAGATGTCATCATCACACTCCCCGGCTGGTTAACCTGTAGTGAATTTTAAAACATTTCACCGTACATTGAGAGTTAGGGTCCCTTGTGTTGTTGATAAGATGACACTCACTAATCAAAAAGTTTTACTTTCTTGTCACTTAGATTTCCATCCTTGTGATAAGATAGATGTCTTTGACACATTAAAGAAAGGATCCATCATGCTTTTCTGTTTCATTCTTTTTGATTCTCTTAAAAACAAAAAAATGACACATTTTGGTAGATACAGTACTTGTGAAAGCATTTGATGAACTCTGCAAAGCAGGATAAATGATGTCAGCAGTTGTGACTGCAGAGAGAGATTTGCAGCTGGTGGGACGTGGGAAGATGAAACAGATTTTTATCCTGTGATTTTTTTTTTTAAAGATTTTATTGGGGGAGGGGAACAGCGTTGGGGAATCGGGGAAGGGGAACAAACAAGTTGCTGTCCTTTTGTTCTTCAGTCTAGTTGTGGAGGACGTAGCTTCACTGGCCCGTGTTGGTATTATCATTGCGCTCTTTCTGGGTGTGGCAGTCTGTCGCCAACCATTGGACAGCAGCTCACGGCAGCCCACTGCAGCTTTATTGCAGCCCAAGTTGTCGCTGGCAACTCAAGGCAGCCCAGCTCCAGGTCGAGCTGTTGTTCACCATCTTAGCTGTAGAGGGCGCAGCATCAGTGGCCCTAATGCAGGATCCAAACCAGGGCCCTGCTGCTTAGAGCTGGCGTCCCAAGCCAACTCTGAACCAACGCGCCACTTGACTGGCCCCTGTGATTTTTTTTTTTTCCCACTGAAGTTTTGTTGGCTAAGAAAAGGTATCTTATAAGAAGTTATTGAAGTATACCTCTCTTCTTTCTCCTAAATTTGGCAAGTTGCTGTTGTTTTCCATTTCCATTTCAGTCAAAACTGAAGTATGATTGGCATCACTTTAAGGTATAATACAAGAGTCTGAAATTCCAAGTGCAAGTTCCTACAAAGTCTCATTTTAACTTAAGTTGGCGCTCATTTAAAAACTGGACGTTTGGATCTGTAGGTCTAGGAATTAATGAAGAAAGGATTGTGGAATTAGTCAGATTTGGAATTACCTGTTTACTCCAAGTAATGTTAGAAATAAACATAATTACTATTTAAACATCTACTGTTTGCCAGCCACTGTTAATGCATTGAATATCATCTACTCAATGAGAGTGTTACCACCAACCCTATTTTACAGATTAGGAGAATGAGGCTTTAGAGGGCCTAAGTCCTAGTCTTATATTGTCGAAACTGATTACCAACAAGTGGTTATTTGCTAGGTGAGACACTACCTGATTTTTAAGTGCACCCCTTATTTAATCTTTAGGTGAGTGCTCTGATCTTTATTGATAGGGAGACTGAGTCTTTGGAGAGGTTATACAGGAACTTACAAATAGGGGTTTTCTTTGTATTGGGTTGTTGGAAAAATCGTGATGCATTTTTGCAACGAAAAACATGGGAAAAATACGTCATGACTTTTCCGACAACCCAATATTTGATTTGCAGGGAAGTGGAACTAGAGCGTTTTTTTTGTTTGTTTGTTTTTGTGTTTTGCATTTAGTTCAGATGGTGATGGGAAAGCAGAACTTTTAAATGAAGCTTAAATCACTGTTTTTAAATGTGGACATGAAACTGCTCAGTGTTCCTGGGTTAGAATAGAAAGCGGTTCATTGTCATGCGAATTGACCATTAAAGATGGGGAAGTGTTGAATTTTTGAAATTTCATCTTGATTAAAAAGTAATTCGTTTTTATAGAAATCAGTTTCTTTTTGCCCGTCTGCTCTGCAAGATGCTACCACACAAATGTAGGTGAGGGTAAGTTTTACGAATTCTCAAGTCTTGGAAGAAGTGGAGAGTGGAAACCAAGAAGACGCTATGGAAAGTCGGGGAAGAGAGCTAGAATTTTCCCTTCTAAATAGTATTGGCCACCAATGAGCATAGTTTTTTAGATTCCTCCTAAGATTTTGGTCTTTTGTTAGATGGAGGAGAACTGACTCTGGGTGGTGAACACACAACATGTTATATGGATGATGTATTACAGAATTGTACACTTGACATCTATGTAACTTTACTAACCATTGTCACCCCAATAAACTTTAATTTGAAAAACAAAAGATTATTTCCTTCTCTTGTAGAAAACGGAAGATAGACCCCCTGAGCCACTCTTTCTGGGAGGCGTAACTAAGCACTGTTTGTCTTGGGCTCATTGGCTGGTTGTAGACTTCTCCCCTGGTGAGGCTTGCAGCTGGCAAGTCCTATCTTCTTTGCTCTATATGAGCAGAAATTAATTTTACTTCCTTTAAAGCACAGGAGAAAAAGTCAGGTTTTGCCAAATTGAAATAGCTGAGTTTTTATAGAAATTGGCTTTGGCATTATTTTAGAAGGTACAGTAAATGGGGCAGATGAACTATAGTCTGATGGTTTGAGGGAACCAGTGGCTTAGAGCTTTCCGTGTGACCTTGGCTAAGTCATTTGCCTTTCATCTTCTACCTCCCATTTTATTTATTTTATTTATTTTTAGCTGAGCCACCCTGATCCACCTCCCATTTTAGATTTTTCCTGTGATGAACGGCAGGATAGAATTCTTGCTGGGTACAAATGTATCTTACGAACCTGTTTTAAAAGGGAAAAGACATGTTTACTTTTATAGTTTTGTGACAAATAACACTATTAGAGACAGAAAATCTCTGCAACTTTTATAAGGCACATGCTGAACAATTGCAGAGGAAGCATTTGTGCATGTAGGCTTTTTTCCTTTTTCCCACCTCCACGTTGGCAAGGATGTTTAGGTGGTTTTAAAAAAAAAGTGTTACGTATGCAATAGTAGTCATCTGGTCTGCGTACTAAGCAAAAACACTCACTGGGCATGTGACAGAAAAGGGGACCTGCCGTTTGATAGAAATGATGCCACTTGGTGCATGGCATAGGTTAGAGTCCCTGAATTATTAATAAAAAAAGACAGAGGTTCATCAGAGATTGTCCTAAACAGCCTTGCAATTGGTGCTGTGTCTGAAAGAGACCCATCGCTTCTCAAGCATTGTAGGGAGCTTGTTCCGTAGAATGAGTAGAGATGGGGACAGAAGATGGCAAGGGAGATGGAGGGAAAAGCATACTGCCAAAACTTAGGTTGGATGACGGAGGGGTTTGCATTCGCTTCTGCAGGAGGGGAACTGGATTTTAGTCTGCAGTCCTCATCCTGCATGCGTTGTCTTGGTTCATCTTTGCAATGCTCAGCCTTAATTTCCCAGTTGAACCAATCAAGGGGCTTTTAAAGACCCGACTGTGTATAAAGATGTGGGCTTGAGAGACTTAGTTCCCAGGTATTTTGATTGTGTGTGTGTGTGTGTGTGTGTGTGTGTGTGTGTGTGTGAGTGAGTGAGTGAGTGAGTTTTTCAGATATTTAGTCGGTGGCAGGTGAGATTCTGCAGGAATTGGTGCTTTATCCAGCCATCTCCAAGGAGAGAGCTTTCCCAGCTGGGTTGGGGACAGGGAGGTGGCCGTAACTCAGGCCCAGAGTGTTCTTGGAAGCATTAACTCCCGTGTGCTCGTTAAACAGAAGAGGAAGCTTTGCCAGAAAGCAGCTGGCGATGCTTCCTAGTGACGCTGACAGTTTCCATAATGCTTTAGGGCCTCACTCCCTGGTGTAACCGGTCCCTGCCAAGTGTGCTTCCCCGATTTTAGGGAAGGAGATGTCAACAGTCGGATGCCGTGGTTTTAATAAAAGCTGGCGGCTTTGGAGCCATGTCTGTGTTTCTTGGCTCGCCTCTCTCCTGATCCATGCTCTCTAGCCTATTCCTGAAAACAGCCATCTCTGGAATCGAACACACAGACGTGGTTGTCCAGCGTGATGCTCTGTTTGGAGGCAAGAGAAGGCTCTGGGGAGTAACAGAGTATCTGGGACCCGGGAGTTTTGGTCCTTGTCATTCGTCATCTTTAAAACTAACTTAAACATGCTTTTTGCCTCCCAGCGAGCTGGAAAATGCGGGACACCCTTTTCCCCTCCCCAGCTGGCTGCTGTGAACTCCAGTGGCCCCCTGCCCTTTAGCAAGTGAAGACTTTGAGTGGCAGCCAGGCATGTGGTGCCTAACTCACCTCTTTCCTGGAAGCTTTTAGTATCCAGCTCACACTACGGTGAACATTTATTTTTCGAGTGGCTCTTCCATTTTTGAGTTGATGCGCGGTTATTCTCTCCTACCATACACACTTCATTTTAACCAGGGAAGGTCAGCGAAAACTCAGAATACCAGCAATGTTTGAGTGGGAGGTATGGCTTCAAGAGGCTTCCAAAACAGTCCCTTCATCAATTGCAGATGAGAACAGATAGATGCTTGTGGTGGTTGAAAGGCCAAGAGCACATTCTATAAGTGATCATTACACTAGAGAATGAAGACAGGTCTCCTGTCTCATCCCCCGCCACCCCCCTCTTCCCCTGGTGGATGGTTACATGTCCCATGTTCTTTACTAACCAGAGTAAATTAGGGTGTTTTTGTTGACTTTGCATAATGATTGGCAGTTGGACTCCACTAGAGTATCTAAACCTCCTTCGTGCAGTTAAGTGATATAATGTATAAAATTTGATGTATGCCCAATTTTGTGGATATATTATGGCTTAAAGCGAACACCTGAAAAGCTCTTGAGTTGTTTTATGAACCCCTAACCAGGCTGCAAAGCCCCGTATGCTGGAGTTACTCTTTGGCTATTTCTTCAGGGATGGGCTCACCGACTTGGCTCTTTGCATAGTTGGTATTTTGGTTGAAGGTGTGAGGAGATGCTTTTGGACTGTGTGACATCTCAGGCATCACTGCTGTGCATCTGTCTGGCTTGAAATGATCAATTTGTATTCTTTAAGAAAATGTGGCACGATTACTAGCCATTATCTATGCATGTCTAGTTTACAGAATGACCCCTTGTCAAGTTTCTGTACTTTCTGAGTTTACATGACTGTATATAGGACACGGGCTAGTTAACCTAAAATGATTTTACTTGCACATGTGTATAATATGAAACACAAATCTCCTGTTGGAGAGGAGGTTACTTAGCTTTGTTACAAACTCAGATTGGTGCCCTGATTTGTTCCTTATGAACTTGGTAACTGACTGGGAATCAGTCATGTTTGGGGTTTGTCCAAGATGTCAGGACCAAATGTGGCGATGTCTGTGCTAATTCTGAAAGCCATGCTCTTTTTTTTTTTAAGCCATTCCTCTTTATAAGGCCCCATGACCCAAGTTCTTCTGTGTCAAGGGTTTCATGTCACTCGTCTGCTACCCTAAGGATGGCGTTTACCTTTGTGGCTTGGGAGTAAATTTCTGGTACAAAAATGCCAGATTTACTTGGGTAATTTAAGGCTTCATCGTCCTCTACAGTAAATAAGTGGTTAATACACAAATGATTTGTAGGTAAATAGTAAATACATAAATGAACTTCCAGGATGGTCACCACTAGTCTACACTTGGATTGGGTTCTCTCTTCTCTTGAGCGCGTCGCATGGAAAGCTCTTATTTTTCTCACAACTATTTTGAATGACCAATTTAGCTCACCTTCTCCTCTTGAGTAATACATGCTGCGGTTTGATTGGGTGGTTAAGAGGTGACAGTTAAAACCGTGAATTAGAAGACACAGTATGTTACTGTGGGAACAGTAGGCTGCCGCCAGCCCTGGTATTTACTCCTTGCCTACCTGTTATCCCCAGCATATCTTATTTCCCAGAATTGAGGTATGAACCTGATTGTAAAAAATTAGCATTTTTTTTTTTTTTTTATGACTAATGTACATAAGCCTATAACTTTCTCCCCAAATTCTGTTGTAGCTGTATACAATAAATTTTTTTTTTTTTTTTTTTTACTCCGGGGCAGCATTTTGTGTCAGATTTCAATCTATTTAGAGTGAAAGCCAAGGAAGCCCTGTTGAAAAGTGGCCCGTAAATTGCTGTCCTAATCAGGGTAAATCAAGCTGTGAGCATATGGGGGATGGCAAACTTCCATGGCCTCTGCCCGAAAGAATCAGTTCCTAGAATCAGGCAGGGCCTGTCTCGTAGACGGGTTGGGAGTCGGTTGGTAAGAGTGGGGAGGAGATGGGCTTAGTCAGGCTTTATGAGCAGAGTGATCTGGCTGACGGGGTGAATTGAAATAGAAGGAAGCTCTCCTGGATAATAGCGCTTGGCACTTAACACTGCTTTTCATCTTCAAAGCCATTTACAAATATGGTTCTTGCAGATACTCTTGCGATCCCAGGCTGTTAATTCACACGTTGCTTCTTACGAAGATGGAAGCAGTCATGTTTGAGAGATTAGGTTTTGGTAAGAAATTTGGTGGTGCGTCCTTCAGGATCCTCTGAGAGTTTCCCTTTTGATTGAAATATTGTGAAAGGGCTTAGGTGAGGTGTTCTGTGCTCATTTTGAAATTCCTGGGCTGTGCAATGAGGCAGTTTCCCCTGTGATTTAGACAGGCTGGATTTCCAGGGGCAGTGAGAGCATGTGTGGAATTCCATAAGCTGCTAGTGTAGACCTTCACATTTCATCTTCCATTGGAGAACATTTCCTTTTCTGAGCCATGTAAATAATAAAAAAAAATAACAATAACAAACCAAACAACTGCAAACCTTTTCCCATTTCAGAGTAGCAAGCTTGAAATGATGAGTATGTTATTAGTAAAACTGCGAGTTTCTTGAACTCCGTTAAGGCAGATCGGTTTGAAAGATTTGGATAATTGGGTAACTTGAAAAATAAATGCAACATTTCTTTTATCACTATTACAAAGTGGCGTACGGGAGTGCGAGTCTTTCTGAATAGTAAGAATTTGGGAGTCTGCCTTTCGATGGAGGGAGAAGGAATGATTTCTAATGCTAAGGTAGCTTTGCTTTTGGTCCTGAGTTTGGATAATTCCTGGTTGCAGAAGGCGAGTTTAACATTTCTCATGTCTAATAAAACAAAATGAAGATGAAAAAGTGGTATGTTAGCACCGGCTTCAGGGAGGAAGAGAATTTATGGACTCGTAACTGGAAATCTGAAGCTGGAGCTGGACACATCATTATAGCTTTGGATTTAAGAGGGAGATCTTTTCTTAGAGGCCACACTTGGCTAATCTCAGGGAAGAAACTGACTGTGTCTGCTTGAGATGCTCAACTCTCAACCAGTGACAGTAGGCAGACCCCCGCCGGCCCTTATATGTCAGAATATGGGAGAATCCTTTTCTGTGTAATATAATCAACCCTAGAGCAAAGATTTAAAGACTCACACATTGGGGTTTCCTCTTGGGGTGATGCAGTAGGTCGCCGTACAGTGATCTTCCAGATCAATTGTCTGTACCCCTGTGCTCAGAGATGCAGTCAGCCTTCTAATTCCCCACCCTTAAATGTGGAAAACTCTGAAGTATTACCAGACTTTTGAGGAAGGCAGCTAATATAAAAAGTAGAGACCAAAACTATATATAGAGAAAAATAACTTTTCTTATGAGGGAGAGAAGAAAAAAAAATCAATAGTGTTCAGGACATAATAGAAGATTTTGCATCCACGTAACAAGAATAGAATAGGATGGAAAAGGGAATATTATGAGAATTAGAAAGAGCTTTTTTTTTAATTAAAATTTTTTTTCAAGTACAGTTGACATTCAATATTATATTAGTTTCAAGTGTACAGCACAGTAGTTAGACATTTATATAACATATGAAGTAATCCCCTGATAAGTCTCGTACCCACCTGGCACCATACATAGTTATTAAAATATTATTGACTTTATTCCCTTTGCTGTACTTCATATCTCCATGACTGTTTTGTAACTGCCAATTTATACTTCTTAATCCCTTCACCTTTTTCACCCAGCCTCCAAACCCCTTTTCACCTGGCAACCATCAGTTTGTTCTTTGTATCTATGAGTTTGTTTCTGTTTTGTTTGTTCATTTGTTTTGTTTTTAGATCTCATATATAAGTGAAATCATATGGTATTTATCTTTCTCTGTCTGACTTATTTCACTTAACATAATACCCTCTAGGTCCATCCATATTGTTCTAAATGGTAAGATTTAATTCTTTTTTATGACGGAGTAATAGTCCACTGTATCAGTGTACCACATCTTCATGCAGTCATTTATCAATGGACACTTAAGTTGCTTCCATACTTTGGCTATTGTTAATAATGCTGTCAACATTTGCTTTAATATGTAGGTGCTCCTGTGTTGGGTGCATAAATGTTTACAAGGGTTATTTTCTGTTGTTGATTGATCCCTTTATCAGTGCGAAATGTCCTTCTTTGTCCCTTGTTGTAGCATTTGTTTTCAAGTCTTTTTTGTCTAACGTAAGTATTGGTACTCCAGCTTTTTTTGTTTGTTTCCACTTATGAAATATCTTTTCCCATTCCTTTACTTTCAGTCTGTGTGTGTCTTTGGATCTGAAAAAAAGCATATGTATGGGTCTTGTTTTCTTGTCCATTCAGCTATCCTGTGTCTTTTGATTGGAGCATTTAATCCATTTACATTTAAAGTAATTAATAGGTATGTAGTTATTGCCATTTTATTATTCAAATTTTTGATCTTTTTTTTTTTCTTATTATTAAAGAAGTCCCTTTAACATTTCTTGTAATACTGGTTTGTTGGTGATGAGCTCCTTTAGCTATTTCTTGTCTGGGAAGCTCTTTATCTCTCCTTTGATTCTAAATGATAAACTTGCTGGGTAGAGTAATCTTGGTTGTAGGTCCTTGCTTTTCATCACTTTGAATATTTCGTGTCAGTTCCTTCTGGTCTGCAAAGTTTCTGTTGAGAAACCAACTGACAGTATTATGGGAACACCCTTGTGGGTAACTAAATGTTTTTCTCTTACTGCTTTTCAGATTCTCTCTTTGTCTTTAACCTTGGGCATTTTAATTATGATGTGTCTTGGTGTGGGTTAATTTTGTTTGGCACTTTCTTTGCTTCCTGGACTTGAATGTTCATTTCCTTTGCCAGGATAGGGAAGTTTTCAGTCATCATTTCTTCAACTAGGTTCTCAATCCCTTGCTCTCTCTCTCCTCCTTCCAGTACTCCTATGATGTGAATGTTGGTATGCTCATTTTTTTGGATTTTTTTTCTTTTTATTTGCTGTCCTGATTGGGTGTTTTCTGCAACCTTATCTTGCAGATCACTGGTTCGATCCTCTGCTTCATTTAATCTGCTATTGATTCCATCAAATGTATTCTTCATTTCAGTTATTGTATTCTTATTTTCTGACTGGTTTTATCTCTTTGTGTAAGTTCTTGCTGAGTTCTCCTATTCTTCGCTTAAGTTCATTGAGCATCCTTATAACTAGTGTTTTGAGCTTTGTATGTGGTAGATTGCTTGCCTTCATTTTGTTTAGTTCTTTTCCTGGAATTTTGTCCTGTTCTTTCATTTGGGACATGTTTCTTTGTCTCCTCATTTTGGCTGCCTCCCTTTGTTTGTTTCTATTTATGTATTAGGTAGATCTAGTCTTCTGGTGGTTTTCAAGGTTGGTGGTTCTATTATTTACTTGTAATTTTGATGTGGTCATGGGAGGAAGTGAGCACAGTGTTTACCTACTCTGCCATATTGACCAGAAGTCCCTAGAAAGAGGTTTTTGAAATTAAATTGTAAAACTTCATAAAAGAGTTAGAAGACACAGTTGAGGAAATAGCCTAGATGGTAGATTTAAAAAAAAATGATAGAAAAATAAAAGGGAAAAGGAAGGAGATGTGGAGGTCCAGCGTTTGAATGACTATTAGAATGAGACAGAGAAAAAAGAGATGAGATTAGCAAAAATTCAAAAAAATGTCTTAGAACTGAAGAACAGTTTTCAATGTTGAAAGAATTTCAATCTTGAAAGGAATCACTAGGGCCCCCAAGCCACAAGTAGATCGGTACTCGACACATCATTGTGACATTTCAGAATAGCACAGACTATCAGAAGACCCAGTAATGAGGATGGTATCAGACTTCTCAACAGTGGAAGCCAGAAGACACTGGAGGGAAACCCTCAAAATTCTGAAAGAGGACGTTTTTCCAACTTAGAATTTTTTTTTTTACTACCTAAATTATTGGTTAAAATGTGTGAGTAGTTTAAAGACATATTCAGCCACACAAGGCCTCACATGTTTTGCACCTAAATCCTCTCTTAGGAACCTATTGGAGAATATGCTCCATCAAAAAGGAGGGAGAAAGCCAAGATCTAGGAAAGCCTGGGACACAGAAAAGGGGACATCTTACAAAGAAAGGTGAAGTGAGATCTCAGGATAACATCTGTGTACCATGTACATAGGCAGTTAGTCTAGATTAGAGCGGAGCAGAAGGCCCTGGTAGAAATTGCTTCAAGATGACAGTAATCAAATACCTACACATCTCAATTTATCTAGAGGAGTTTTAGACAGTTGATGGGAAAGTTGGATTTGAATGGGTGCTAAGTATGTAGAAAACTAAGAATGTGGAAAAATTGAGACCATTGGTAACTCCAGGGAGAAGTTGTGTAGGAAAAGGGAAAAGTAATCATAGAATGCTGCATGGTTCCACTGTGACGTCTTTATAGAGCCCTAACCCTGCAGTCCAATTATTAGGATAAGGGTGTGTGTGGAGGGAGGAAGGGAGGGAAGTGGGGGGGAGGGAGAGGGAGAGAAGGGAGAGAGGAGAGAGAGCGAGGGGTCTGCAAACTTTTGAGACAGAATGTACCCAAAAAGCTGCATGTGCCTCACGAGCTGAAGTTTGCCAACCCCTGTTCTAGGGTGTATTTGTGGAGATTTGGGATTGACTGTGTATCAGGGACCCCAAGTTAGAGTGGTGTATGAGGTCTGACAATTAAGTTCATGAACTTGTTGCAACGATGTTGCTAACCTTTTTTGATATCAGAGGGATTATTCATTATGAATTTGTACCAACTGGACAAACAGTTCACCAGGTTTACTATTTGGAAGTGCTGCAAAGGCTGCGTGAAAAAGTTAGACAACCTGAACTTTTTGTCAACAATTCATGGCTCTTACACATCAGGACAATGCACCAGCTCACACGGCACTGTCTATGAGGGAGTTTTTAGCCAGTAAACAAGTAACTGTATTGGAACACCCTCCCTACTCACCTGATCTGGCCCCCAACATCTTCTTTCTTTACCTGAAGATAAAGGAAATACTGAAAGGAAGACATTTTCATGACATTCAGGACATCGAGGGTAATACGACAACAGCTCTGATGGCCATTCCAGAAAAAGAGTTCCAAAATTGCTTTGAAGGGTGGACTAGGCACTGGCATTGGTGCCTAGCTTCCCAAAGGGAGTACTTCGAAGGTGACCATAGTGATATTCAGCAATGAGGTATGTAGTACTTTTCCTAGGATGAGTTTGCAAACTTAATTGTCTGACCTCATAAACAAGATAGAAGCTAATTTCTCTCTGAGGTAGTAGTCTGGAGCTGACTACAAAACCAAGCTCTCTTCTCTTGTTTCAGTATTCGTGGGGTTTTCCTCTGTGCGATCCCCAGGGGGGCCTGGGGGTGAATACAAAGGCGTGCCCCTTCCACTAAAGGGTGTGACTTTGTAGTCGAACATATTCATTCCGCAAGCCTCCCACTGGCCAGAATATAGTGGTGCAATCACATCCAACTACAAGGACAGCCAAGTGGTGTTTACATTGGCTAGCTATTTACTCCTTGCTGTAGACAAAGAGAAATGGGATATTGGAAGTGGAAGAAGGACATTTAAAAGTCTCTGATGCACAGTAATGTGTACCTTTGTGCACTTTCAGATATATTCTGTCCACGTAGAATGCCTAGTGATGATCTCGTCATAAGGGACTGGGTTCCCAAGCCATGCAAAGTCATTGCCATCCTTTCATCAGCCTACCTGAAATGACCCCACGTTTCGTGATTGCTGAACTAAGAGGGATGTGTGAACAGTACTCAGAGTTCAACTTCCACTGACTTGTCTCATAATTAAAGTTGGTGCACTGAGATGCAGCCTTGTAGGGTAGGAATTTAATATATACTAAACCTAGTATAGGACTTGATCATTAACTATGGGGAAGGGGGAGGGGAGGCATCAGAGCTGCCCCTTGCACAATATTTGAGCACCAGTTGCTCAGGTGTTACATGTAAAACGTGAAACCCCAGAGAAGTCAGACTTCTGGTATCTTAGGGCAGGGGAGGACATTTTAGGAAGACAAGTTTTAGAAGAAATAAAGTGAATTGATAGATTTGGCCACGTTAAGAAAACAACTCACATTTCATATACCCGAAGGAATCACTAACGGGCCAATTGGGGAAAATATTTGCAATAATTTTGTGAGATAAAATATGCGGAGCTCTTAAAAATTATACAAAATAGGTACCAACCGAGGTAAAAGGTGGGAAGGACGTGAACAGAGGGATCACTTGAGGATGTGGATTGCCATGGTGAGACACAGCTTTTTGAATACCAAGTTGAAAAAGGCGAAAGGAAACATTATTCATTATTTATCAGGGTCAGACAGATTCTGTCATCCCCTGCCGGTCACAGCGTGAGGACAGCAGGCCGGATAGCGTTTTAGAGGTGTGTATCATGAGGCTTACACACAGGCCTACGTTTGGCCCCATACTCTTTAGGATTCTACACAAAGGAAACACCTGAGATATAACAGGACTTATGACTGATCACCACACCACCGTTTAAAAGGTGAAAATAAAAAGCAACTAAATGGTCAGCCGTAAGGGAATGACAAATAAATTACCTTATTCGTATTATAACAAAAATTATGCTATCTTTTTTTTTTTGGATGGGAAAAAAATATTTAACGCTTTAACAAAAAGCAAAATAAAATACCTAAGCTGCACACCAGAAGTTCCTTTGGTTCAGTAATCACACCATTATTTTTACCTTCTAGTGGCTACACACATCATCCCCGCAGAGTGAACAAATAGCGGCCTCTTTCATATTGAAGCCACTGTGCCAAAACCATCACACACCCCACTACTCAGTGAAACTGTTGGCAACTTAGGTGGAATAGAGCTGTGGGGTAGGAAAAGGGGGACAGGTTGGTGTGAAAAGGACAGGAGACGACATGTGCCAACTGAACAAGTCTGGGGGGTGATGGCTGGTTGCCGGGTTACTATGGTGTGACTCATACCCCTGTACATGCCACATGAGACTGTGTGTCCCTTGGTACCATCACATATAAATACAGACAGTCCTGTCACCCTGAGGATTCCCAGGGAAAACAGAAAAATAAAATAAAAAAAATAGAGAAGCAGAGGAGAAAAGCGACAGTAGCAGCAGGCAGAATACCAGAGAGCTGCTAGTCCCGACCCTGAGTTCTACAGATGGGTACGCAACCATTTCCAGTCATGTTTTCAAAGAATTTTAATGACATGGAGAAATGCTTTCTATGTCATGTTAAGTGAAAAATGAGTTAAAATTGTAAATTCTATATGAACTAAAAAAAATAAATAAAACCCACAGAGAAGCTATCAGGAGGAAGCTACTATTATAAACATAGATGTGACTTTCCCTGGGTGTTAGAAATACTAGTGATTTGAATTTGTTCCTTTATAATTTTATTCATTGAGCAGTCTATAGAGTGTGTGTATACCTTTTATGGAAAAAAGTAAACATTATTGAAAAAGTGAGCATGTGACGTGTTATTTGCCAAGATAAATTTTGCAGTTGCCTGGGACAATGCCTTGTCACTTGTCCTTATAGAGAATAATGTGAGGTTTAACTGTCACTTGTTCGGGGGCTTTCTTTTTGATATTTGTATTGTTACCCTTGAGTTCTATTTAAAATGATTGATTTGGTGCATTTAAATCGATGTCTTATTTTACAGTTCCCGGTTAGCTTTTTATAGTATCTGGTTAGAGGCACATGGGGAGAATTAAATCACTGAGGAGCCATAAAAATTTTGGCAAACTTTTCCCCCCTTTAATATTGTCAGATAAGCCATTGATGGTTCACAGTAATACCATTCGTGGAGGTTTTTTTCCTTGAACAGAAAAATATTTTGCCTGCTTACATTTTTTGAGGTGGAATGATTTTCTTGAATTTATAGATGAATGAAAAAAGGAAATAATCTTAATATGATGCATATACTTTAGCTTCTAAGTTTGCTTCTCCTTTAAAATTGTATTCATGCAAAAAGGCAGCGCATTCAGTAAAAACCTACTACGTTAGGAAGTTTCTGTGAAAGATTTGTGGAAAATGATGGGGAAATGGAAGGCTCCTTTTGAAGTGTTTTAGGTTTAAAAATCCCTATGCTATTTTTAACTAGCTTGTTATTATTAAAACTTTTAAAGAGAGTCAAGAATTGATGGTTATGTAGGATGTGGTCCAAATTAAAAAGTCGTATACTCTGGCTTACCTACTCAGTGGTCTAGCTGTGCTGTCTAATATGGCAGCCGCCAGCCACATACGGCTTTTACATGGAAATTAATTAAAATGAAAATTGAGATCCTCATTCACACCAGCCACATTCCAAGGGCTCAGTAGCCATATGTGGCTGTGGCTAGTGGTTACCCAATTGGACCGTGTAGATCTAGAAGGTTCTATTGGACCTTGCTGGTCTAGAGATAATTCAAAGTAGGTAATACGCCTCTAGTAATTTCTGATGAGTTTTAGAATATCTAATGAGTGTTCCTCCTTACCCATTTCCTTCCTAACAAGTTTTTGTCTAGCCTGTGCTAAAATGGGTATCTTTTTTGAATAACCCCCAAATGATAAGAGGCGGGTGCTTATTGTATTTGGTTCAGATAAACAGGTAATCTGAATGCAGAAAATACGTAATTCACACTAAAAAGTCCTGGTAGAGTCATAGAATTTTAGAGTTGAAAAGAGCCATTGATTGCATCTAATCAAGCCCTCTTCTTTAACTGATGAGAAATTTGAGGAACAGAGAGGTTAAGTAATTTGCTTAGGTCACACAGATAGTGGCTTTTGTTACTCCTTCCTCTCTAAGTTCACTGTTCTTGTCACTGGGCCAAGACCACTTTAGAAATTCCAGTACTATAATTTTGCTTTTCAACAACTTTAGAGACAAGAGGAGCCAATTATAGTAGAATTAACTTTATACAAGATTACAAAGTGTATTAATTGTACAAAACAGGAAGTGACCCAGTCTTCTGAGCCTTATTTTCGTGTCTTTGGAAAAAAATGCTGCTTTCATGAATAGACACTTTTACCTTCAGTTTTGAAGTTACATATATTTTAAGAATCAAAGGAAATATGTTTGCTTCTAAAAATAGGTTTTTTGGGGGGTTGATGGTTAGGGTGTTGTAGTTAGGAAAAGGATTTGCTTTTTAAAATCCTGTTTTTATTTTGCAAAGTTTATGGATCAGTTGTTGCCAGTAAGTGACAACTTTGCCGCCCCCCCCCCGCCAATTCCATTGAAAGTAAGTTTCTGTGAAATGGTTTGTCATTCTCTTATTTAATATATTTTCCCCTAGAACTGTTTATTTCCTGCATAGGTTCTGCATAGGTTCCATTAGTTGCTGAGAGCTTGCTGTGACAAGACAAGTAATTTATTCTAGGAACCTGACTACATGCTGTGAAAGATTGCATTTTGTTAATATTGGAAGATTCTTGGGTTGTTTGCACCGTGTTCTGTGGAGTGTACCTTTCAAATACGTAATGGCCTTGTTTCCTTCTTTCCTCCTCTACTGTCTTAGTTCAGACCTCCATCTGCGTGTTGTTTTTAGCTTCTGGTTCCATTCCGTCTTGCCCCGTCTGCCCATCTGTCTGGCGGAGTGATTTTTCTAGAACAAAGCCGATCGTTTCACTTCCTGGAATGAAATCCTGCGGTGCCTTCTCCTGCCTGCAGAGGGAAACGCAGGGTCAGGTCCTTGTTTGGGCGAACCATTCATTCTCTTCTCATGCAGACCCAGCCTGTCTCCCTATGCACACCCTCAAGTCTTTTTTCAAATACCCTTTTTCAGGTCTTACCTGGCCATCATCTAGGTGATCGTACCCCTCCACAGTGCTCACCTGTATCTTCTCCCCGTCTTTAGTTTCTCGAGGACAGCACATGTCACCTCTAACGTAATATATGAGTTACTAATCTTTTGATGTGTTCACCGATTAAGAGTAATAATCTCTGTTAGCACAGTCTGTGGTGTTTGTTTGCTTCGAGTATTCTACTTCTTGTCTTTTTTTGCTTCAGTCGCATGCCTTTCTCCCCTCCAAATCTGTGGCAGTTCCTGATTAATCAGCGGGGAGCTGTGGGGAAGGCACAGAACGCGCTGCCCTCTTCCTCATTCTTTGCCCAGGCCGTCGCGTAGGCCCTGGAGTCGGGGGGCGGTTGTACCCCTGCTTCAGTGATGGAGTGAAGTGTGAAGTCACAACCACACTTCCTGCCATTGTGGGCGGGGTGTGGGTGTACCCTTCATGATATTCCAGTACTCCCTCTGGACGCTTGTGGATTGTTGGGTATTTGGTTCGATGGCCACACTTGCTCCCTAACAAGTGCTTTCTCTTCAGATTGCATCGGCAGTGGCTCCTTAACTACCAGTGGCAGTGGAGATAAACTGGAGTGCCACTAGTACCCACTGTGAAATCCAGGCACAGGAGGCAAGAGCTGCTGTTGCCCCGGCAGCCCCTCCCTCTGCTGTGTGCAGCCCCACGGGGAGGAAAACTCCAGAAGCATGGCTGTCCACAAATTCACATGTCCATGTCCTAATAGGAATGGGGAAAGAGTGCTCCTAGGAGAAGGTAGTCCTGCCCATTATCACGTGGGCTGTTTTGGCAAACAGAAGTCCACGTGGTAAAAGTAGCTGGCCTCAATATTATCATGCTAGTTTGCCAGTGTCCTCCATTTGAAATAGTTTTAGAACCCATCTGTCCATACATGGAGTCTTTTATTTGGTGGGCTTTCCAACAAAACTTACCAAAACTAAACTCATCAAATGATTCACTAGCGATAGAACTTCATTTTTTTTTGAATTATTAAAACAAACAAGCAAACAAACAAACAAAAAAACGGTTTCTGTTTAGGCCCAAGTCATTCCTTTAATTTTGACAAAACTTCAAAATATTTTTCAGGAAAGTAAATGCAAGAGCACCAAAATGTACGTGTGTGTGTGTGTGTGTGTGTGTGTGTGTGTGTGTGTGTGTGTGAGTGAGTCTGTGAAGAAGGGCATGGTATCCTTAAAAGATACTTTACCAGTATGTGAGTGACAGAATAGTCCATTCATATAGCTATCGATGTACTGTTCTGTTTCTTCATCTGTCTTTGCCCTTTTGCTGATTTAAACTTTGATCTACATGTGAAATAAAAGCGAACACTGAATGAATGAAAGATTAAACAAATCCCAAGTATGGCTGTGAGTGGCTGACCCTTAATAATGACTGCGCCATTATTTGCAAACTCTGATACTTGAACTGGTTTTGGTAACAGTCGCTTGGGACACACCAGACATCTTCCTTACGTGTGTGTGCGGATGCTGAAGCTCAGGTGTGCTAGCTGCCTCACAGCATCCAGTGAGGAGGCAGAAACAGGCGGGTGGTGGAATGTCTGGCCAATGTTACCAGGGTAGAATTGGGGATGGAAACACAGATGCTATTTGTTGATGCAAAATGTGTGCCTCTCAGTGGTGATAGTGACCTGTAGAAAACGGATGGCTTTGCTCAGCTGTGACCTTGGTTGTTGACCTTCGGTAGCCATGTACTCTTCAGTCTTTGATTTCTGGTATTTTCTGTTATTACATTGCATCCTGCACGTTATAATGAAATGGCAGGAGCCCTGATAGGATGCTGTTATTTTGGGAGAGTTTAAAAACAAGTGAATACAATGAAAGTATTCTGATTTTTTTTTTTTTCTTTGTTGGCTGCCCTTAGGTAATTCTTCCTGCAGGATGAATTAAGAGGAGAAGATCCTTATACCTTCGGAATGGAGAGCAGTTTGTCAGTTTCCAATATGCAAGAGCCTTCATCTTCTCCCTTGGAGACACGTCAGAGCTCAGCTAATGGCACTGGAGAGCTCGATTCAGGTACCATTTATTTTCTGCACCCACTTGGCCTTGTGATGTTCTGACCCGTATCTCCCTGAAAATGCTCCGGAAACAGTAGGGCATTGCTTCTAGAGCTTGCACACTGCCCGTGTCCTACGGTTTGCTATCGTATTTGTAAGCATATAGCAGCTTGAAAGTTATGCAAAGTTTGGTTCGCATTAATATTACCTGTACACTAGGCAGAGTGGGCTAGGTTATAATGAGGTGACAAATCACTCCAAAACCTCAATGACTTCACACGTAAGTGTTTATAAATCATTCACAGTATGTGAGTTCAGACAGATTCAGTGGGTGCTGTGTTTCCCTGTGTCGTCCCATGCCACCTCCAGTGCCATCATCTCGACACGCTGCCTCGGGCTTCGTCATTACAGGAGAAGCAGAGCTGCAGGGTCTCCGATGAGCTATTAAATGGTCTAGCTCCAAAGAGACAGGTGTCATTTTTGCTCAGAATCTCTTGAACAGAGCCAGTCACTTGGTTCCATCACTGCGAGGGAGGTGGGACAATCGAATTTACTGCCATGTGCCTGTAAAAAGGGGACAGCAGGATGTGCCCAGGCATAGGTGCCACTTCCTGAAACAGCTTTCAGAAAAGTGCATTGTGGGAAAGAAATGCACATCATCTGAATTTGTGGTCAAGTGTTGGGTTGTTGGAAGAGTCATGACGTATTTTTTCTATGTTTATCGTTGCAAAAATGCATCATGACTTTTCCGACAACCCAATATTTCTCCCTTTTGGAAAACTAAAACAAAACAAAACAAACCAATCTTTGATTGAATTTTGATATTTAACCAATAAATCTATAAGTGCATCTGTTTCTAAATACTTACACAATTAGTTTATTTAAACTATTACATAAATAGCACATTAAATAAGGACCACTTAGTTCTCAGAATCATAAACATTTGCCGTGGTGAACTCAGGTAAAGAAGAGTCAGTTGTTAATTTAGTGGGAGATTTGACCGGAGTCCAAATAAGGTGCAGAATTTGTTTGCATATTTTGATGAGACCTGTCAATGACAATTACAGATCGCCTGATGTCAATGAAATTATTAGATTACATTTCTCAGATTATATCTTTATCTGGAAAAAATCGGAAACCCGAAATAATTGCCTGAGAGATGTTAATATCTGTTTCAGCTCATTCTCCTCCTTTCAGCTTTTCTATATATAAAGTAGGAGTGAGAAAACTTCTAAAAGCAGAGCTGAATCTTTGTCTCCTGGTGGAAACATGGAAGTCCTTTTTCTAAGAGGGCATAGTCTCATAGGCTGAAGGTTCACCTTAATTATTCTACTTTTATTTAAGTACAGATATGCCTTTTCAAAAAGTCCTTCTTTTGTTTGCTGAGTGAGGTTATTTTTTCACTTTTGGAGGCCTTGCACTTTTATCATATTTTTGTTGTCCACACCTCTGACGTCTATGACAGCATCCTGTTCAGTGGTATGTTTTCAGAACTATTTAAAAGCCAACTGTGTGTACATTTTCATTTTCAGGCAGCTACAGTGTCATCTCTCTAGCTGAAGGACACTTTGAAACTCATTAACAATAATAATGGTGTCAGGAAAATGATTTGTACTGAATTTCTTTGTGGGTGATCCTATGGAGGGGGAAGTGTGAGTGCCAGAGTCCTGTGTCACTGGCTGGGCTATGTCACACTGAGAGCCCATTGTGTGTGCCCGGGTCCGTGCTCCTATGTGCTGGGAAGCTTGAATCATCCAAAGCATTTATATCTTTAATAGAACTAGTAGTTCTAAATAGCTCTAAATTATCTTAACAGTTTTTTGGGTTTTTTTTAAGAGTTTATTGGGAAATTGGGGGAGGGGAACAGCATTAGAGAATTGGGGCAGGGGAACAGACAAGTTGCTGTCATTTTGTTCTTCATTCTAGTTGTGGAGGACGTCACTTCACTGGCCCATGTTGGTATTATGATCATTGCTCTCTTCCTGGCTGAGGCAGATCGGTCGCTGGCCGTTGGACGGCTGCTCACGGCGGCTCTTGGCAGCTCATGCTGGCTGCTGGCTGCTCATGGTAGCTTATGGCAGCTCACTGCAGCCTACACCATTGCCGGTGACTCATGGCAGCCCAACTCCAGGTTGAGCTGTTGTTCACCATCTTAACTGTAGAGGGCACAGCGTCACTGGCTCTCATGTGGGACCCGAACTGGGGCCCTGCTGCTCAGAGCTGGTGTTCCCAGCCAACTCTTAACCAATGTGCCACTCGGCCAGCCCCTTAACAGTTTTTAGATATTGGCCGTGACCCTTTTTTCCCCCCCTCTATCTGGCTAATCTGTCCTTTCTTCTTGGAATTTCTATATAGACGTGTGTAGTGAGGAGACTTAGATGGAGAGGACAAAGATGGACTTCTAAAGAGGAAACCAATTTAAAGCAGGATCTAAACCTTTGTAGAGAGCAGAGGCTGACTTCTAGAAACTCAAATCTACTTCTGAACATTTAGACTGTTACGAACATCAAGTATGACTCTTTAAGTGGTTTATTTCCCCAAGTAGTTCTCTTTTAACCTGTTAATACATAAAATACCTTCTGTCTGGCATCCATTGTGGGGATATTTGGTTCTGGGACGAACTGTGACATGCTTAGGGCTATGTGAGGTCTTGGTGCCAAGGGTCTTATCCCGGGAAGTGTTTCAGATGAGATTTCCATATGGGATCGGAGCAGAAGGCAACTTCAGCATTCTTCAGCTGGTTGTACATTGATTCTCAGATGAGGGACAAGAGGTACATGACCCTGCGTTCATGGCAGGCACTCTCTGCAAAGAACAGTTTACCTCTGTTGTGTCACTTAATCCGTCCACAACCCGGTGAAATAGCAGATGAGGAAGCTGGCTGATGAAGTGCAGTCCCTTGGCTTTTGTGTTGGAGCCCCGATCTCCTCTCGGGCCTCCTGAGGCTTGCAGCCTTGAACTCTGAAACACTGGGCTGTGCCTGCCCTCAGTGCAGGGAGAAGTCACCCTGGATATGTAAGTGCGCATGCGTGCGCACACACCCACACACTCACATTTGTTCTTGCTCTCTCCTCCACTTGTCTCCCATCCCCTCTCCCCGTGTGTTACGTGACACACGACTGCATCTCCCTGACAAGTGACTACACATAACTGCCTGTAGCTCTTCTCGGACCAAATCACGGGGCCCAAGGACGGAAGTCTAATCTGGCTGCTTCTGGTGTTTTGATCTTGTGTCTTTGGTTCCTCGGTCCCCATGGCCAGCGACTGCGATCCTTGCACTCATGATCCGTCCCTCTGAAATGAAAACCGCAGCTTAAAACAAGGACTCTGAGTGTCATTCAGTTTTCTCATTTTCAGTTTTGCCTCTTTTCCTAAGGAGAGCTCAAATAATAGTCGGGATTGACAGCTGACACTGGAGTCCCTTGAATGAAATGGGCACAGTGTAAAAAACGAGTCCTCCTCCGGGGACCCCCGAGGACACCACCGGGATAAGAAAGGGCAGACCAACTGCAGGCCTTCCAGCCGACAGAAGGGACAGAAGCACCGAGAAGCACGTGGACCAAAATTGGAGTTCTGGGCTCTAGGCTCCCCCAGTTGCCCTGATAAAAGCAAGCAAAACCCTATGTTGACACAGTGATAAATGGATTCCTTGACATTCTTTTTCCAGGCCAGCTAAATGTAATTTCCCGATGAAGTCTGTAGATAAAATAGTATTTCACGTTTAGATTGGGCAAACCTGAGTAAAAAGAATTATTCTGGAAACGTGGGCTTGATTTTTCTTTTTCTCCTCCCTGGTATTAGAATATATGAACTGGAGTCCCACAGGTTCTTCTATTCGGGGAGGAAAGGAAGGACTCAATATTCTTATTAGAAACATTTGGATCTCTTATTCTTCATGCTGGGAACTAGTTCTGTATGATTCCATAGTATCCTCTCCCTCCTCCCCTCCTTTTTATTTTAAACTCTTTTTTGAATAGTTGTTACCTCCCCTTGCTAGGAGACTGAGCCATTTTTATGTGTTTTTTATTTTTTTAATTTTTTTTATTGGGGAATTGGGGGGAGGGTAACAGCATTGGGGAATCGAGGAAGGGGAACAGACAGGTAGACAAATTGCTGTTTTGTTATTCAGTCCAGTTGTGGAGGACGTCGCTTCACTGGCCCATGTTGGTATCATTGTGCTCTTCCCGGGTGAGGCAGTCGGTCGCCTGTCATTGGTCGGCCGATCACAGCGGCTCACGGCAGCTCACGCTGGCTGCCAGCCACTCATGTAGCTCACAGCAGCCCACTGCAGCCCCGCTGCAGCCTACGCCGTTGCCGGCGATCCACGGCAGCCCAGCTTCAGGTCGAGCTGTTCACCTTCTTAGCTGTAAAGGGCAGTGTCACTGGCCCTCAATGTGGGATCCGAACCACAGCCCCGCTGCTCAGAGCTGGTGCTCCCCAGCAAGCTCTTAACCAGCTGAGCCACTCGGCCGGCCCTTTATGTGTTTTTTTGTTTTTTGTTTTTGGAAACAAAAAACTCTGGTCGCTTGGGTAGCTGAGACAGCCATGAGGACCTCTGTTCAGGTGACTGTCCCTTTCTCCCTGGTGTGGTCCTGCAGCTGTGCACTCAGAGCTAGGGGTGGCGTTGCCCATTCCCATCTGACTTTCATTCAAACGGGGTGTGTTTTACACCCACAATGAAACTGTTTTCTAATCCTTCTGATAGTATGAACGGATGATCAGCAATTAAAATAACAAAGATCTAATGTCTTCCTTTCTCTTTCCACGTTGAAATAAAATATCTAGCACACAAGGAGGTGCCCTGTAAGAGTTTGCTCATGCTGAACCTGCCAGTTCTCTCCATCTTTTTTTTTTTTAATTGGGTAGCGGTTATGGGCTTCAATATTCAGCCTTGCAAAGTCAGACATTTCAGGTTGTAAACTTGTACAACCCAAGATTTGGTTAGTTAAAAAAAAGGTGTTTGTTCGTTCCATTTTTCACTGTAAAGTAGCTTGCACTGCAACTTTTATTAAGGTGTTCTCTTTCTATTTGTTATAAAACACTCTGGTCACATAAACAGCTTTCTGTTTTCCCAAACTGGATTGCCACTAACGAACAAACCTGTTTTCTTTTAAATTGTGACATTTTCTTAGTCGCTTTTCATAGCCTGTTTTCATTACGTCATGGGGCAATGCCTCCGACGGGTTCATTGGCAGAGGGGGGGAGATTGTCAGAGTTTCCTTGATAAAATGTTTATGGGTTTAGGAGGTTTACGAATCAGCGGTAAATGTTTGCTCTGCGTTTACGAGCCCTCTACTCGTAAACATCGTGTGTGTTTATCTATTGCTCATGGAGATGTCTTTAGAGAATCAGCTGCTCAGGGCACATGCAGCGGAGGAAGTGTTAATAAATTACAGATTCAAAAAGGCTGTGTGGTGAGGAACTCTGCATTTTGTATGGGATTTCACTGTTAAAACGGTACACTTTAAGTTACCAGTGCTGGGCAGAAAGGTTTTGTAATATTCTGAATCCCATTCTAGGTCTGACTTTTTGGGTGCTTATTAAAGTATTTATTTTTTATTTATTTATTTTTTAGACAGCAAAGGCTGACAGCTTTTTTCAGCACCATTCTTACGGACACACACCTGGGTGTCACAGTGGTGCCTTTTCCTCTCTTGGTTAACTCGAATGAATGAATACTGAATGAATACCGGAGTGGGCACGAAAGTTTCTACCACTTGCTATATTGGGAAAAGGGACTGGAAACGTAGCTTGTAATGCATTCAGATTTGGTGGAAACAGAGTTTTTGGCAAGATGCTGATAGCCTGGAGTAGAATTTTATGAAGAATGCAGCTCCGTAAGGAATGGTCTCACAGTTGAAGTGGAGAAAGGGAGGCTGTGGTCTTCCTCTTACCACTGCTTGGAAGAGAGACCCGTCGGGTTGTGTCCAGTCCTGGTAATGAGGTTCATCAAGGCCTTCTAACCCGGGCACCGGCTGCAGCGGGCGGCTCCTAACGGCTTAGTCTTGAATGTTTCTGATGGGAAGGAACCGATCACTCGCTAAGAGAGCCCGTTTCAGTTTTCAGCAGCTGTAACTGTCAGAAAGTGTTCACCCAGGAGCTCTCCCCAGATCCCCCGCTTTGGTGGACCCAGGACTGAATTTTATGCCCATGTCTTCACGCTGATTCTCTCCTCCTTTATAAGTACATCCCAGGGGATCTGTTTTCCTCTTTGAAGGTGGTTGGTGCCTCCAGCCCTGTGTCTTCTCGTTGGCTGATTTGGCTTGAAATGTTCCAATGGTCACCAACTCAGAAAGACAGAGAAGTAGGCCTTGAAGTCTCCAGGTGTGGAAGCAGGTGGTGGTGGTGAATGGAGGTGTCTGATGTGTGATACAGGCAGGAGAATGACACCAAAAGGTGCCTCGTCAGAGGTCCGGCATTGAATCAGACAGCCTGCACTGGACGCCTGCCTCCTTCGCTGGACCATTGTGTGACCGTGGTGCCTCTAGCCTTTCTGGACCCCCGTCATCTCTTCTGTGAAATGGGGCTGCAATACCCATCTGTCAGGGTTCTTGGAAGGAGTAAAGAGGTGATGCATGTAAAGCAATGAGCAGAGAGCTGACACGCCAATACCGCATGGCTCTTACGACCTCGCCGTGGTGGTTTGTGGTCACTTTGTAGAGCTGGAAGTGCCTGATCTGGGCTGGGGCAGGAGGGCCTGCAGGAGGCATGGGTTGAGCTGAGGCTGGACAGGTAGGGTGCAAATGAAGTGCGACAAGTTAGCTACCAACAGATACCGCACCAGCTCACCTTGACAAAAATAGTGCTGCTATGATGCCTCTGGCTACTGGAACAGAAAGCAAACTTGGTAATGGATGTCCAGTGGTGTTTGAGAGGAAAGAATTGTGGGCAGAGCTGTTGGGTGACACCAGAGGTGTTTGCCAGGATATGACTGCTTTCTCTTTGGGTTTGCCTCGTTGCGTCCTAGCAGCTGGAAACCGCCTGGCATCCTTGTTAGCTGGTGGCTGCAGGACCTGCTGGCTTTTTTCCGGGAGCACGTTTCTGACAGAAGGGCGTAAGCCCCTGGGTGAAGCAGAGTGTTGGGAAAGATACAAGGGGAGGGTTTTTATTTTTTATATTTTATTTTATTCATTCAAAAATTGTATACAGACATTACAATACTATCTTATGTATATAACAACACATTACGGAAAATAAACATTTTTGAAGGATGAGATAAACTTAAATACAAATAAAAGTTCTATTATTTTCTCCTAGGCCAATTGATGTCCTGTTTGAGAGTCATGTTTTCCATTTAGATAACATCAATATTGAGGCCTTGGCTGATATTTTCATTCTGCACAAACCAACAATATTCAAGTAATTTCCATTGAAAATATAAATTTTGTGTCAATCTTGCAGATATATTATTATTATTATTAGTTTCAGGTGTACAGAACAATGCAATAGTTATTCCTTTTCACCCCTCACAAAGTGAAACCCCCCCTCCTCCCATCCACTGCCCCTCCACCCCCGATATCATACATATCTATTACGATTCCATTGACTCCATTCCCACACTATACTCCACATCCCATGACTATATATGTATTAAATTATAGTTGACATATAATATTACTCAACGGCAGCTTCAGATGTACAGTGCAGTGTTCAGGCTTCTACACCGTCCATGAAGTGGTCTCCCTTACAAGACATGAGTCCATCTGGCCCCCTAAAAAATATTTACTACATTATTGATTATATTCCCCAAACTGTCTTTTCTATCCCTGAGGCCATATGGTAGTTACCAATTTATGTTGTGTAGTCCCTTCCCCTTCTCCCTTATCCCTACCCCGCTCCCATCTAGCAAACATCAGTTTTTCCTCTGTGTCTCTGAGACTATTTCTGTTTACTCTGCTCATTTATTCAGTTTTTTAGATTCCACATATAAGTGAGATCATATGGCATTTGTCTTTCTCTGACTGACTTACTTCACTTAGCATAATGTTCCCTAGGTCCATCCATATCGTTGCAAATGGTACGATTTCCTTCTTTATAGCAGAGTAATACTCCATTGTGTAAATGTACCACAGTTTTTTAATCCAGTCGTCTACCGATGGGCATTTCGATTGTTTCCAAGTCTTGGCTATTGTAAATAGTGCTGCAATGAACATAGGGGTGCATATATTTTTTCGAATTAGTGTCTTGGATTTTTCATGATAAATACCTAAGAGTGGAATTGCTGGGTCATAAGGTAGTTCCATTTCCAGTTTTTTGAGATACTGATTTCCATAGTGGCTGCACCAATCTGCAGTCCCACCAACAGTGCACCAGGGTTCTCTTTTCCCCACAGCCTTGCCAGCACTTGTTGTTTGTTGATTTATTGATGATAGCCATTCTGACCAGAGTAAAATGGTATCTCATTGTGGTTTTTATTTGCATCTCTCTAATGATTGGTGAGGTTGAACATTTTTTCATATGCCTGTTGGCCATCTATATGTCTTTTTTAGAGAAATGTCTCTTCATATCCTCTGCCTATTTTTTAATTGGGTGGTTTGTTTTTTTGGTGTTGAGTTGCATGATTGTTTTATAAATTTTGGATATTAGCCCCTTATCAGATATATCATAGACAAGTATCTTCTCCCATTCAGTAGGCTTCCTTTTTGTTTTATTGATGGTTTCCTTTGTTGTGAAAAAACTTTTAAGTTTGATGTAATCCCCTATGTTAATTTTTTCTTTTACTTCTCTTGTCCGTGGGGATGTATCAGTAAAAATATTGCTCAGGGTAATGTCTGCAAATTTACTACAAGAGGAGGGTTTTCTCTTCGGATGGCTTTTTATTTTCCTGGACATTTGACTATAAACCACTTGATGGGAGTACAATTTGAGGAGGCAGTTTTAAGCAACTTTAATTTAGAAGATAAAATTGAAGGTAATTGCCTTTTGACTTAGCGTCTTCTGACTCTACCAAAATTATCCTCTTCTACCAAGTTCTGAGACTATACAGAGTATCACAAGAAAACTCCTTTTCCTACTTCTAATTTAGAAGTTTCTGGTAGGAACAAAATAGTGATAGCCTCTGAGAACAAGGCTTTCTTTCTTAGACCCTCCCATCGCTAGCTCCCCTGGCCCTCCTGCCAGGGTGCACCACTTCTGCGTAAGTAACAGGATGGAAAGCAGCATTTGTTCTTGGCCAGTGAAGTGGGCTCTTGCTAGTAGGACATACATGGTTGGACATTATTGAGCAGAAAATGAAAAATCCAAACTTTTGAAGCTCTTACTTACCTGTGTGTTTGGACAGCTCTTACTTCTGCATATTCTGCCCTTACAATAGCCTTGCAGATAGTTTAAAACAATGCTTACAGCTTATTAGTGCTTTCCGTTTGAAACTATGATATAACATTGCTGTTATCTGTGCTGTACTTTAAAACGAGTTACTTGGTTTTCAACTACACAGATTATATCTTACATACAGTCTTGAATGTTTGGGGAATTACTTGATTTCCTTCAAAGCCAAAATAAGGATCATTTTAAGAGCTATCTTGTATATTTGATTGTATTTCTCCTCGATCCTTGTAATTGGAGTAACACATCCTGTTGGTTTCTACTGATGTGCCTTGCCTTGAGAGCTCCGTCTTGCCGGGAGGAGGGAGAGCAGATTCTGGATAGGGCGGGCATCGGGTCTGTCTGCAGCTGGTCAGTTTCTGTCCTTAAATTACCAGGTGGCCTCACACACTTGAACAGTCCTGGGCTTCAGTTCCCCTTCCCCCTTGAAATGACATCAGTGCCTTCCAAAGTCCCTTATGACACTAACAATCTATGCTATTATTTCATAGTTTTCAGCTGTAGTAGGTAGCCAGGGAACAAAGATGCCAGTGCCATGTATACATCATGGGGCTTCCTCAGTGCCCAGTGGTTTCCTCCACCTTGTCCCCAAACCTCCCCAAAGAATGTAATGCCCACATTGTGATTAATTCTTAACTAATAACAGTACACTAACATTTCACTAACATAGCCACATAGTGGCTAATTCTAAACTAATAACAGTACACTAACATTTCACAAATGTGCCAGGAAACAAATCTCATTTCATTTGCCTAAGAGCACTTAGCGTTACCCTTGATTTTGTCATGGTAGCCAAGCAGAATTTCTTCAGCATTTCCTTTCTTCAGTCAACTGTCTCTAAACTCAGCAAACCGAAGCTATGAAAAGAATTCAACAATATCCTCCTAAACCACTGAATCCGTTGTCTCTTGGGTTAAGGCTTTTCTGGTCTTCCCTGGAAGCCACTGCCTTTCCATTCTGCACTCTGGTGTTGATAGTCTTCGGATTTTTGTTTTTGTTTTTCAGCAGAAGAAGGTTCAAGCCTGGAGGAAATTGGCTTTAACTGGGGAGAGTACTTGGAAGAAATGGGTGCCAGTGCGGCCCCTCACACATCGTTCAAACACGTACGTAACACCCCTTCTCTCTCTGCGCTGCATTTGGAGGGAGGGAGGGAGTCTGCAGCAAGATGCCAAACCTAGTGGGAGAAAGGGGATAAGAAGAAAAGGGAAATTCAGCCAAGATTTCCTAGAAAGAAAGAAGAGATGGGGCAATTCGTTTGCCTTCCACAGATAACAGCAGGTAAGATGGGCCTGGTTCTTTTAGCTTATCTTGTTGAACACAGGGCTGGGGCCAGGGAAGGTGCTCAGTGGGTGTTTTGCCTCGTCCTGTACCTCAAAAAGCCAAATTTGACAGCCTTTGCTATGGAAAGGCACACACACAGCCTGACACAGGTACGGTTGATTAGAATAAATAAAAGCCTGCCAATGAGGCAGGTAAGTGGAATGTCTTCTTTGGCGGCGTAATGGCTGTGTATTTTTATTTTGAAAGGACACATGAAAGTTCTGTAGCCTTTTGTGGGCATATGAGTCAAATTAGAGGAAATACCATAAATATTCAGAAAACATTTGGATCAAGCCAAAGAAGCATTCTTATAGTGATTTCTTTGAACAGTGCAAATCGCATGCCTTGCAGAGGGCAAGTCCCAGGAAATTAAAGATTGAGCTTTTATCAGATTTTTTGCTTCTACATGAGATTTTGGCAATACATCATTTGCAAGGAAAAGACTAAATTTCTGGGACCTAAGTTTTTTAGCATTAGTATTCCTTTACTGGAAATGAAAATTTAATTCTGAGAAACATTTTTTCCAAGGGGCTACCCAGGGCAAAGATTTAGCCTGAGTATCATAACCAAATTGGGGCATTTTCTCAACCTGTTCTTGCTGTTGGCTTTCTTGCTGAATGAAGAAGGGAGAACTTGGGTTTTTTATTTTAATGCAACATTCTATTCTTTGTGGAGGTGAAGTGTTCTTTTCAAAAGGAATTTAAGACCTTATTAAATTTGCATGGCCTTATAAAAATAGATTACATTCCCAAGTCTCTTTTTTCATACTGACACTCGTAATGTTTTAATTCATAGTTTATTATGAGTGTGGTTGTGGCCAAGAGGTAAAAGTGATTCTGGGATGACTTGGTTGGATTCCTTGAGGCAGTTTAGGAAAGATATTGATCGATACCATTTTCCTTTCCTTCTTTACCAATAAGTGATCAATATCTTTCCATATGGAGTCTGTCTTGTTCTCTTCATTTTTTATTCTTTTATTTTAGCTGAGCCATCCTGCCACCGGTTGGCAGCTCAGTGGCAGCTCAGCTCGGGTCGTGAATCAAACCGGGGACCCTGTTGCTCAGAGCTCAAACTCTTGAGCAAGCTCTTAACCAACTGAGCCACTCAGCCGGCCCCTGTCCTGTTCGCTTCAATCCAACCTGTTCTCCCACCTCCCTTTGAATCATCATAGAGTCCCCTTCAGGAAGCACAGTGTCCCCAGACCTGTGTTCCAGGTGTAAAGGAAAAGCGTCATGAGCCCCATGGACCAGCCGTTTGTAATCCCATCACCTCTTAAGCCGATGCTACTCATGGAGATCAGATGTGTTAGCGGTTTTTTTTTTTTTTTTTTACCAGACAGGAAAGCTTTCTTTGGGGGGCAGGACTGGTAAATACACATAGACTATAATCCTTCATTAATAAAAAAGAAAATCCGTTCTCTAAGGCTGTACTGCTTACACCTGGAGCTGTTGAACACGTGGAAAGTATGCCGTCCAGATTGGGATGTGCTGTAAGTGTGGAACACATACTGGATTTCAGAGACTTCATTGGAAAAGAAGAATGTAAAATAATCTCTATAATACATTTTATATTGATTACATCTTTCAGTGATGACATTTGGGATATGTGGGATTAAATAAAACACCTTATTAAAATTCTATCCGATTTATCTTTTTTTTATTTTTTAGCTGAGCCATCGTGCCACCTGTTGGCAGCTAAGCGGCAGCTCAGGTTGGGTGGGGAATGGAACCGGTGACGCTGTTGCTCAGAGCTCACACTCTTGAGCGACCTCTTAACCAACTGAGCCCTTCAGCCGGCCTTTATCTTTTTTTTTCAAATGTGGCTACTAGGAAATTTAGTGTCACATTGGTGGCTCGCATTGTATTTCCCTTACTGCTGTCGTAGGGCAGCAGAAGTACTGTTGGTAGATGCTGTGTTTTGAACACTGTCTCGTAAACTTCTGGATATATGCATCTGGTATAATCACGGTTTTCCTGTGTTTCCGGTTCCTTAAGGTTGAAATCAGCATTCAGAGCAACTTCCAGCCAGGGATGAAATTGGAAGTGGCCAATAAGAACAACCCGGACACGTACTGGGTGGCCACCGTCATCACCACCTGTGGGCAGCTGCTCCTTCTGCGCTACTGTGGGTACGGGGAGGACCGCCGTGCCGACTTCTGGTGTGACGTGGTGATAGCCGACCTGCACCCTGTGGGCTGGTGCACGCAGAACAACAAGGCCCTGATGCCCCCGGATGGTGAGCCCTGTGCGCCCGAGCGGCGCATGTCCGTCCTCCTTCACGATGCTTGTAGGGAAAGCCCGGTCGCCGTGCCATCACTGACTTAGCAGGAAGGTCTAGTGCTTTAAAGGTTGCTTCCTGGGTTTCATGAGCTTGAGGGTGCCGGAGTGAGGCGTAGCTGGGGGGCATTTTCAGATGTCAGAGCTGATCGATGCGCTGAGCCAAGCACGGCTGAGAGGCGACGAAGGTCCCGGAGCTTTAGCCTCACATGGGCGGTTAGAGGCAGGAAAGGAGGCTGAAGGGAGGCTGAGGGCTGAAGAGCCTCGTTGCTCGTGGGTGATGGCATATGTTGCTTTTCTTTTACTTTAAGACTTGGCATTCTGAACAGTGCTGTAGAGCACCTGAAACTGGTCTCTCTAAGTTTTGATCTGCCTTGTTGTGGGGAGGTTGTCAGGGTGTGGAGCATGTAGGAAACCAAACAGATGAGACATGACATTGTTCTCCAGGGAATTGTCAAAGCTTGTATAGATAAGATCCATTTCGTTGCTAGAAAATAGCTGATCTCTGTTGGGTCAGTTTCACCCTCCAGGGGACATGTGACAATTTCTAGAAGCATTTTTGGCTGTGAGAGGGAGAGGGGAGAGCTCCTGGCATCCAGTGGGAGGAGGCCAGGATGCTGCTGAACTTCCTACAGTGCCAAGGACAGCCCCCCAACAAAGAATTATTGGGCTCAGATGGTCAATAGTTGAAAAACCCTGCTGTCAAAGAAGGGGCAGCATGTGACAAATGCATCACAGGAACTCATCAAGACAGTGAGAAAAACCGAGTTGCTGAACATTTGAATCTCAACACCCTCCCCTCTGTGTTTCATTCTATGAAGATGGCAGCGGTTATGCTTGAAGACTCTTGGTGCTAATTCTCAGGCATGTGTGATGTCTTCTTCGTACCTGCCTGCCACTTTTCATTTTGAATGGAGATTTTTACTGCGAAGTAATCTGCAAAGTTTTAGAGCTGAATTCCAAGGTTTATTGTGTCTACCATATTCGCAATTGCTTTTGCCTTTTGGAGCATTTGAATTTTATCTTTCTTTTTAAGTTTTGATATTTTGTTTTACTGCTAGGTGGGAATGGTTGATGTTTGTTTATTTTTTACTTCCCTTTGTTATGTTTAGATCCTGCTAAAGAGGTGGTCTTAATAAATTCATGAGTTTGAGTTGCATTTATGTGATGTGTAAGGACTGAGTCTATTGCCTTGGCCTCAGCTGACATCTCAGCTCTTTATTGTCTCAGAAAAAAGAGAGCAAAGGCCTTCTTTCTTCCCTTCTCCTTTGGTTCCTTGCACCTGCTCTCTCCCATGCTTACAACCTCTTCCTCTCCTCATCCTCCTCAGCTGGCAGCTCATCTAGTGCTTTCTTAGGCAACTGAGGTCAAATCCTGTCTTTGCTCACGAGGCCTTGCATGCCCTTAATGCGTATCATGTTTGCAGCTGTGCCCCCACATTGATTTTTTTTTTCCCGATGAGATATAATTCACACAGTATAAACTTCACCCCTTGAAAGTGTGCAGTTCCATGATTTTTAGTATAGTCACAAGGTTTTGCAACTGGTATCACTGTCTAATTCCAGAGAATTTCCATCACCCCATAAATAAACCCTGAACCCAATTAACAGTCACTCTCCATTCCCCCCTCCCCCCAGGCCTTGGCAGTGACGCATCTACTTTCTGTTTGTATAGACTTGTTTATTCTGAACATGTCACATACATGGAATCCTATATTTACTTTGTGGCCTTTTGTGCCTGGTTTCTTGTACTCAGCATATTGTATTCCAAGCGCATCCATGTTGTAGCATGGGTCAGGACTTGATTCCTTTTTATGGAGGAATCATACTCCGTCCTATGGAGGGACCACGTTCTATTTATCCATTGGTCACTTGATGGACATCTGAGTGCAACTAACTGTACTTTGAATTGTGTGGTTCTTTGAGTAGAGGACTTGGACCACCTCCCCTCACCTCCAGTTTTGGTTGAATCTTTATGTATAGAAGCGTGAGACTTTATTTCTGACCCCTGTTGAGGGGTGCTTTTCAGGTGAGCACTGGAGAATGGTTGTTAATGGGCCAGGCTTTATTCTTCGCTCCCATTCTAGTTCTGCATAAGCAAGGAGTAGGGTAAACACTATACTGTAATGCTTTTGGTAATGTCTTTTGTCTTAGTCCCAGACCTAGCCTAAACTATGCCATAGTGACATTTTAATTTATTTTTTACCTTTTCCACAAAATTGTAAATGTACGGTACATTATTTCTAACTGTAAGCACGATGGTGTACAGCTGATCTCTGGGACATTTTCATCCTGCCTAACTGAAACCACATACACATGGAACAGTAGCCCCCCATCCCTTTACCCTGTATCTGGCATCCGCCGTTCTACTTTCTGCTTCTTTGAGTTTTATGGCTTTACATGCGTCAGATAAGTGGAATCCTGCAATATTTGTCCTTTTGTGGTAGCATGTTACACGGTTTCTTTCTTTTTAAGGGCTCAGTACTATGCCATCTGACTTTGAATTAAAACAGCCACTGAGGCAAGAAGGTATGATATATCATATTTTGCTGTGTATAATGTGCACTTTTTTGGCCAAATTTGTGAGGGAAAAACAAGGATATGTATTATACATGGAAAGTACTAATTCTGTGTCTACATAAATGTTTTTAATTCTTTTATTTATGCTTATGAGTTAAAAGTGGAACTCTAGAAATCAATAATGAGATCTGTAGGCAAAATAATACCCTGGAATACTATAGTTGGTTTTGTTGAACTTATGACGAGCTTGCAATGATGAAGAGTTCTTGGCTTTCTATGATGTATGAATATCATAGATTTGTTACCAGTACATATAATTTCTTGTACCTCGTATCTGTTCTTGTGTTTTGTAATTGTTACATAAAATTTTTTGTACCATAATATGTTAAAAATAAACGCTTAAATTCCTTTATAATACAAAAAAACAAGTACCTAAATGTAAACAAATAAAAATTTGAATTAAAAAATTAAAACGCAAAATATTTTCCCTGAAAGTTTGGGCCAAAAACATGGGTGTACATTATACACGGGAGCACATTATATATACACGGCAAAATATGGTAACATATGATTATTTAATTTCTCTTTGATTTCTGATCTGCCATAAAATCACCCATTCTTGATGGATGAATTGTACTGATGGAATATTGGGAAAACAACAGTTCTGGTTAGAGAATTACAGACCTTCCCGTTTGCCCAGCTCTGCACACGAAGGCCACATAAATATGCCCCCATACACTCAGGAGGGAGGGTACAGGCAGCCATGCATCAATCCCAGAGAGCAGGAACACATTTGGGGGCACCACCAGAGAGGGACACAGAAGGGGACTGAGAGGCAGGTCCCAACTCCTGGCTGCAGCCTCCCCTTTCACTGTTCTTGCTTAGCTCATTCATGACTCTTTAAAGTTTGACACTTAAGTAGCTAAAACCCCTTGGAAAGGATGCAAGATGGTGTCACTTTATAGAGTCTTTAGTGAACAGTTTTAGGGAGAACTTCCAGCATACTGAATTTTAACACTCTAAGAGCTAATGGGCTCATTTGGTAAAAATCCAAGCTGTTGCTTGAGGAAGAGGGCATAGTTTATTAATCAATTCTTCTTTCTCACTTGGATGAGAAATGTGGCAGCAGTCAGTTTCAGGAACACTGTCAAATTTGTATCCTACTGCGTTTGTGCTATAAGGCGAGACACAGACTCACTTAAAATGACAAATTCAAAATGAAAAACGGGGAAACCCTGTAAAGAGGGAAACCATTAATGTGACTGAAAGATTGGAAGGCCCTTCAAACAGTAACAAGTTATGCTAATTTTGAGAATTCCTTTATTGCTCGTTTTAAAGAACTTTAAAAAAATTTAGTAGGTAATCAATGAGACTTGCAACTCTTTAGTGCAGAGAACAAAGTCAGAAAATAGCAGGTTCATGGGGCAAAAGGTTTTATTGATTGGCGTAGCACAGGATAATTACTGCTTTGTCCCGCTAGGGATCGTCAAATCTGTTTTTGAACGAGGATTCTTGTTCGTGTGGTTTTCTGTCTTAGAGAGCTAAACTAATGTCGTTGCAAGTTCCAGCTGTACCTGTTCAGTCTTTGTGGCGGTTCAGCTTGAAAGGCATCACAGAGTATTAACACGAGTTCAAGCAATCCATGATGGTTTTGTTTGGGACACTCCATGGTGATAGAGGGATTTCTTACTGATCCCAGGAATGGGGGGTGAGGGTAGGGGTGGCTTCAAGGGAGGAGCATGGTTGTTGGAACCAGGACGTGGGGCTCTTATCTTGTCTTTGGCATTGGTTTACCTACATGGGTGAGTCCCCTCTGAATTTTTGAATTGTTGAAATGAGGAGGTTATAGTACGTAATCTGTAAAGAGCTTTCCAGCCTGACATGCCTTGATTTGTGACCCTTGTGCAGGAAAGAAGGAGGGAGAAGGTGCTGTGCTAGTTTTCCCCTGTATGTATGAGGAATGGAGTTTTGGAATGAGGGTCTGTGGAAATCTAGCCCAGGAATCTGCAGAAAGCACAGAAGTCAAGTTTCCAGGTTACTGTTGGGGATGATGAAGTTGCACTGGATTGAGGGGCTAGAAACTGGGCTGGGAAATTATTGTGCGTGCCTGGGTCTACTCTCCCCTGCAATGGATAGAATCTTGTTCAGCGAGGACTTGTAGACTCAGGTTTCCTTATGGAACTCAGAGAATGGGCAGTCATCGTCCCTGTGTGAGAAACATCCACGGAAGTGGAGTTAAGTTATTCAGGATGACTGCTTCAAAATATGGTTGGACTGAGCAGAAGACGGAGTCTTGGGTGACTTTGCCCATTAATGAGAGAAGGGAGAGGATGGTCTCCCGCGGTCAGACTAAGACTGTGGCGCCCAAGACCTTTTAGGACATTTTGGGTTGTTCAGAGTTGTCTTCTGTGTTCTGAAGTTACTGCACTGAAAAGAGACTCATTTTATTACTTTTGGTGATAGTTTTACAAGCACGTAGCATTCTTTACAATCCCATATTTTCCTGCCTTGCTCTTTTACATGAATTTAATCTTTGAATCAATACGGGCTGTCATTATTACATTACATATCACGAGGAAGGAAATAGCATGACAGCAGCGCCACTGTGCTTCCTTAAGATGTGATTCCCATCAGTGGACAGCGTGCGCCATCAATAAGGAAATGTTTAGAGAGACCTGGGTTTAGTGGCCAACTGGCTGTTCAGAGAGCAGCATTCCTGCTCATGAGCGAATCGGTGCTAATCTTGCCTATTATAAGTATTAAGAAACATGCTACACGAAAGCATTACTAAGAGCAGTGGAGGATTATAGCTCTTATTAGAGGAGCAAAATGTAAACGTTTTGGCTCAGTCAATCAGTAGGGCTTGATTTATTCATAAGCACACGCAAAGCTCGCAAAGGGCAGCTGACAAATAATTATTGTTTATGATGATAATGTAAGGAAGTCATTTAATCCAGTGACTGTTGCAGCGTTATTTATTGACAAGTAGCAGCAGTGCCTTTTCACATGTGGGGCTGGGAATCTCTGGGCGGTTTAGCGGGTGCTTGCCAAGTCCCCTGGAAGGAATGCTACAAGATGGCAGGTGAAGAGGTGTGACGATACCTATCCACCCAAACCCCCTCGGCTTGTACACCGAGAAGTATTTCTCTGTGTTTCAACTGTTGCAATGAAAGCATTGGGATTAGGCGCCTTAGGAATCATGCCACTAATTTTTATTTTCCCCATTATGAAAATTTCTGTCATTTGAATTGCAAACCACCGTCTTGCCAGAATGACTCTATTTATCATTCAAAGTTGAATAAAAAATACCGGAGTTAGTTATTATATAACTTATTTGAATAAAGGGATGTTTATTCATGAAGTGTTAGGAGAAAGTGTGAATATGGCCTTATGTTACAGGGGGTAGATCCTGCCAGGTCCTGAAGGCTGGTCCTAGGACTGTTTTTGGGAACTGTTTTTTTTTTTTTACTGTAGTTGATTGGAAAGTAACAGCAGGTGTTCCACAGGACTATAAAGTGACCTGATGAGAGGTTTAACTGTAGACTCTAAGAAGTAGAATTTGATTGTGTTATATGAATGAGACTATCAATGTTTACAATTCATATTTTATTATTTAAACATTTTACTAGCACTAACAAAACCTAAACAATCCCATTGTCTTCACTGGCAGTCTTAAATTGTAACTGGAATTCTCTTTGTGTATTAAAAAGAAAATTATTGGGTTGTCGGAAAAGTCATGACATATTTTTTTCTATGTTTTTCATTGCAAAAATGCGTCATGACTTTTCCAACAACGCAATAAGTAATATGCCCAAAACTAAAGAGCAGAATTAATCCTAAGTGGTGTTGAGACAAGCACAGGGATAGACTCACTAATTATTCAATTGTTTAAAGAGAAAAAAAGACGTTGTTATTAGGGTAGGATGCATTTAATAAGTGTGACAGTATATAAACTAAAAGTCATGGATATACATTTTTAAAAAGGAAGTTATTGGGTTGTCAGAAAAGTCATGATGTATTTTTTCTATGTTTTTCATTGCAAAAATGCGTCATGACTTTTCCGACAACCCAATAGTATCCTATTGTGGAAAAGCCATTTTTGATTATGGTATGTGAAAGAAGCAAATTCAGTTAGAAAAGCGAGTAATCCTCTCTCCAGGCATTTATGGTGCTTTTAAAACAATACACATGCTTTTGAGTCCTCTCTGGTCAGGTGGAGAGCCTGTGTAGAAAGATTCACCATGATGTGGAGAAGAGTAGACTCGGCTTGCAAATGTGTGGGTGAGAGTGTGTGTGTGTGCATGTACGTGTGTGTTTGTATGTGTTCGTGAGCATGTGTGTGTGAGCAAGTGGGTGTGTATTCATATGTGTATGAGTATATGTGTTCATGAGCATGTATTAACGTGTTTATATGCATGTGTGAGCACGTGTATGCATTTGTATGTGTGGATGAGCATGTGTGTGCGTGTGCGCGCACATGTGCGTGCATGAGAGAGTGTGTGTGAATGTTTTGGTCTAAACAGTTTTGTTTTTAAATTAAAGTTTATTGGGGTGTCAATGGTTAGGAAAATTACATAGGTTTCAGGTGTACAGTTCTGTAATACATCATCCATAGATCACATTGTGTATTCACCACCCAGAGTCAGTTCTCCTTCCATCACCATATATTTGAGCCCCTTTACCCTCATCTACCACCCCCCTCCCGGAGCCCTTACCCTCTGGTAACTGCGGGAGACCGGCTCCCACAAGTCCAGGGGTTCCCTCAGGTGGAGACGGAGTCTGCGAGGAAAGAACGCGGAGACAGAGAAGGGCTTTTCAAGAATTAATGTCTCACTTTATTTTTACAGCCTGTCCTTTTTATACTGGGCAGGTAACTATTTACGTCATTGAGCTGTTTTCCCCAAAGTTGTTTTTCCACGTTTAAACCTTTATCCATTAGGAAATTGTTTTCTACATAGTTTCAATGTTCCTTCCTTCCCAGGGTCTATTTTCTTTAGAAGTTTGATTTTCTCTGAATTTTACTTCCTTACGATGTTTCTTTTGCAGGGTACAGCAGGATCTGTTCTTCACTAATGACTAACTTATCCTAAGTATGTATCAATTTCTTCCACTAATGGCCAGAGCTGAGTTCCTGCCTTGGCACTTAAAGGATGTTTACTACTTAGCAACTATTTCAAACACTACTGGCTAAACAGGATCTTTAAGAATTATAAGGTGCATAACTTGTCTATCACTAAGAATCTATCATTAAGAAACTAACAGTAAAACAGAATTGTCGTAATATGTCCAAAACTCACTTATTTAAAGAAAATAAAACAATATAAGAAGGGGTGTCAGATCTTTATCCTACTGGGGGCATCCAAAGGGGAATTTAAATTTTTCAAAACATAAAGCAGTATCTGTTTCTCAGTCAGAGCTTCAGGATTTGTCACAATAGCAGTGTGATAGGCCATGTCAGATACTGAGGTGCAGCCGGCTCCCAACAGGTAACCACTAAACTATTGTCTGTGTCTTTGAGTTTTTGTTTATTTGTTAGTCTTGTCCCTTTGTTTTTAAACAGTGTTTTGAAATGTTTGGTATTTACCATTTATAAATCATTTTGTTTAAAAGTTGGATTGTCAGCAACTCTTGGAAACAGGATGCAGGCGCGTTGGACCTGCATTCCACATGGCAGCCCTTAACCAGAGCACCTGTCTCTTTAGGCGGCCATGTGTTTACTCTCCAGACCTTCTGTCCCCTGCTTCGTTGCTCTCATCTTCTCAGGCTTTGTGGGCATCTGGGTTTATACTCATGTGTCAGGTATGGAACAGGAGAACCCACATGTCCTTGTGCAGCCAGTGTGACCTCAAGTTTCCTAGGCTCTGTCTTACAACACAAAGCTGGGCCAGATGATCCCTAAGGTTTCCTTCAGCTCAAAAAGGCTCTGAATGTAAGAATTCAAAGAGCAATGCATGAGATTATGGAAGGGCTCTGAAGTAAATATTCTTTATGAACAGAATCCTAAAAAACTGTTTTTTTGGTTTTTTGTTGTTGCTTTTAGTCTCTGGAAGGAAAAACAAACACAACAGACCAAAAGAATGAAAGCAGACTCAATGGTCTTCATAGACATCAAAAACCTTCGTACACAAAAAACAATTGTGGTGAACAATTGTTTATCAGTTAAAAAAGTGTAGTCTTTCCTCATATAAATCCCTTTTTGATGTTTGTATTTGTCTTTTGAAATATACCACATATCCCTTTATCATTTTCTTGCCAAGTGACTATATGAATCATGAATATTAGTATGTTTGCGTCATGGCTCTCCAATTAAAACTGGTTTCTCTCACTCACCAAATGTTTTTATTGTGTACCTACTATGTGCCAAGTAACCAAATTTAACCCTATCCTCAGAACAACCTTGTAAACTGGCTGGTATTATGCTTGTTTTACATTTGAAAAAACGTGGCTTAGAAAGGGTAAATAACTTGTCTCCAGGTCAGACAGCTTGAAATAGATTTTAAGCTAAGGGTGGAATTCCCCCCCCCCCCCAGTTCTGAAATCAATGCTTTGAAAATAGCAGGGGTTAGTAAATATTTGTTTATTGATTTCATGTGTCAATAAGAGTTTAGAATGTTCAGACTTGAAATATGGGAAACATATTACTTAGAAAAGTTGTAGAATTGGCTCCTTGGGATTTTTTAAAGGGTGGAAAGCTACTTGTCCAGAATGTTTTCCATTTTGTCACTTTTGGAGGCAAATAAATGAAAAAGATTCAGTCTGCAGCTTCCTTGACGAATGGTAATCATGAGATTATGTAAAGTTATGTAAATTGTATCAGATGCTATTTGGGTTTTTCTGCACTGCATGAAAACTGTAAGCACAAAGCGAAACTATGAAATTTTCTTTTTTGGTGTTAGTCATAAATGCATTTATTTTCTCCTGCTTCTTAATCCAGCAGCATGTGTACTCTACATCAAGTGTGTGTTTAATTCTGGGTGGAATGGGAGGGTGAGTTAGTTCTGTGGGCTCTTGGCCTCCTGTCTCTTTTCCTCATTGTTATGCCTTTATCTCCTTAACTGCCACAGCCCCTGTCTCATCCATCTGTCCACTCTCCTCCCTTAGGCCCCCACTACTCCATCTAGGGATCCTGGCCTGGGTTGCTCCCCATTCGACTCAGATGATGATGGCCCCACGGACACAGGGGGCTCAGCTCCCATCCAGCCCCGGTTCCTACTTTAGTGGACTCTTTAATACCCTGAATGAATGACTAGTGCAGAGCCAGCAAGAGAAGCCTCGCTGGTTTTCCTGCTCTGAGCCACCAGCCCTCAGTGCTGCCTGTCCACTGTCCATCATGCCTCTGACTGCCCTCAGGCCTGTTGGACTGGTGAGCTTCTCCCACTTTGCTTCTTGCTGTGAGCTCTTCAGCAAGCCTCTGACTTCCTACTGCTTCTTATTAAGTCTCCTATTATGGCTTGAGGTTCTAGGGCCGTGCTCCCATTCAGGGCCTTGCCCCCACTCAGGGCCACACCCCCATTCAGCGCCACGCCCCCATTCATGGCCATGCCTCCTTTCCAAGGCCTTGCTGACTATCCAGGGCCATGCCTTTTTTCTAAAACTATGCTAACCTTCCAGGACCTTGATTTTGTTCCATGCAGAGGTTTTGATAGTTGCATAGGTTGGCTGAAGAATGTTTTACAATATTAAACAAATTTATTTTTGTTTTACAAAATTAAAACAAAATATTTTACAATATAAATCCATACTTTGACACACTTAATATGTAGCTCTAGACATGACATGTATGAAGAGTGACATTGATTTTTCACATTTGCAGCTAGATGGATATTGAATGCTAAAATTGTGGATAGTTTTGGGCTGGCCAAGTGGCTCAGTTGGTTAAGAGCTTTGCTCAAGAGTGTGAGCTCTGAGCAACAGGGTCACCGGTTCGATTCCCACGTGGGCCGAGCTGAGCTGCCAACAGGTGGCAGGATGGCCCAGCTAAAAAAAAAAAGTAAATAAAATAAATAAATAAATTGTGGATAGTTTTGTTATAAACACATTTAATAAGATTAAAATTTCAAAATGCATAAAATATTTAATTTAATTATGTTAGATAAAATTTTTATATGCACTAGTTATAATTTGTATTTTTTCTACTAATTTCAGTAAATAACCTACAAATTTTAGAGGGACAGTAGCTATTTTGAAGAAATGCAATAATTTAAAATTTTGATTTTTGCACTTTAATTTACATTTTTTGATGAAAAATATTAAAATTCTATAGACTAGATATAATTACATTTTGTTTTAATCCCTTAGATAATTTCTGTGAGAGTGCAAACTATATGAAGATCTGGAGTTTTTTTAAAACTAGATAGGTAATGATTTTGCTGAAATGAAGGCAAGGAAAATAAATTTTATGGAATAAATGTATAACAATTTATAAATTATGTAAGTTTTTTATTAGTCATCCAAACATTGCTAACCCATCAACAGAACACCCAGACACAAGTCATCATAATTAAATTTAGTCATCTTTGGCATTTTGCCAACTTGCAGTTATATGTAAACCATAGCTTTTTACATACTTTTTGATTCTATCATTATGAAGATATATTTGTCAGCATAGGAGCATGAGACATACTTAACTCCATAGCCTGTTCACTTGCTTAATAACTTTAAAATATTTTCATTGAAACTCCTAGGCCCTGTGTGTGTTATGGGTGGGCCTGTTCAAAGTTCTCACGCTGGATTTCTCATGTTCTCTGTGAACTGGATGCTTTTCCAAGGGCTACTTGGCCTGGTTCGAGGTAGAGAGTCAGTTTCCAGATTCTGAAGTTCTTTGGTTCCCTGAAATGGACCGTTGGTGTCCTTTTCTGCCTCAGCCATCCCAGTCTTCCTTCTCCCCCTTGAGAGAAGAATGTCACCACGGTGCATGGCCTTTGTGACACNGGCAAAACTGCCAAAATGAAAACTTTCTTTGTTCCCTGTTTTCTTTCAAGATGGCACACCCACACATTGAACTCGCGTCGCTGACCCATGAAATATAAAAATGCCGAAGACTTGAGCACTAGGGAGGGAAGATGGCAAACACAATATTTCCGCTCCTCTTGTACGAGGCAGGCAGATCAATGCATGCACAAATACTACAAGGGGACACACCAAGAAGGCATGAACAAGCCCTTGACTAATTTAGTCCAATGAAAACATATCCTGGCTTCTGATCACTGGTGCCTCCACCATGGTGAGCCCATTATAATGAGGCAGTGAGCTGTTTAAGAAGGTAGGTTTAAGAACAAAACAAGAATTAATACCCAAACCCTTCAACTTCTCAACTCTGTGTTGACACGTTCAGCTGAACTCCGGAGCCCTAATCTAATAGTTATTTGCTGTAGTTTGCAGCTTTTCTTTTTCCTAACAAATGGCAAAATGCCCCTCCCATTCTGCTTTTAAAACTCAATTATTATGGGAAATTTAATCATATCCAAAAGTAGCTAGAAAATATAGAGATCTTTCATGTGCTCATTACCCAACTTCAAGGGCAACCTCATTTAATCAAAACTCCCTCCCATTTCTCTGGCCTGTATTATTTTGAAGCAAATCCTAGACATCATATCAGTTTATCTGTAAATATTTCAGTAAGTGTCTCTAAGGGATAATACTGCACATGCTTGTACAGGATAATTGAGAAGCTGTGGTACTTAAAGGGAAGACTTTTTGTTGGTTCATTTTAAAAACGTAGAGCCAAAATATTCAAATAAAAATAGACTCTTCCGGTGGAAGTGAACTACAATATATCTTCTACCTCCCCCAGAATTTCAATGAATACATACTAAAATATCAGCACCCCCTCCCAGACAAACTCACAAAGGAATGATGTTTTTATTATATTTTAAAAGATGACTTTGGCATCGAGAATTTTCATTTCCCCCCCCCCTTGTTGGGCCCAGAAGAATATTAGATTTAAATAGTAGGCTTGAGTTGAACTGTGGTGGTGAAAATAGGTGGCTTTGTGCTTCTGAATAGAAGCTGAGTTTCCATGCTTTGCATTTTCCAACGTCCAGTCGGGTTAGCCCTAATCCTTAATGCTCACAGGGAGACCATCTTAGCTGTGATGCTGGAGCGAACTAGGGTACCAGTGAGCCCTGAAGTTCACTCATCGTCACCTTGGGGTTGGCTTCTGAGTCCCAGAGTGAGTCGACTATGGTTAATATTGTGGTGACTATTTTAATTGCTTCTCCTTTAGAGAACTTTCCAGGAGTAGAAGGCATGGATCTAACTGCCCTGTGGCATTCAGAAGTTAGCTTTGCAGAAGATGAGCTTATTCTATCACAGAGGCTTCAAAACTGGCCTCTGGTTATATAGCGTGCCCCTGGTTACCTGTGTGAGTTTTTGTTTTTCTGCTAGAACAATTGTTAAAGAATCCTTGCAGTTCTGTCCCAATTGCTTTGTTAAAAGTATTGTTGTTATTATTTATAATTCCCTGGCTGTTGGGTCTGTGCTGTGTCTCAGCCCACCTGCCGTGGGTCTGCGAGGGACCCACTTTGCTTCACCTTGTACTTATTGTGCCCTGTCTGGGTATGTTGTAAACTGCGGGACACAGCTCCCATTATCATTGGTGTCCAAGTCCTCTGCGTAATGAGAGCCTTACCTTGGACACCAGCTCATCACATGACCGGGCCTTTCTGGGTCAGTGCCCAGTGCCTGCACATTGGGGCCCTGCTATGGGAAAGGGGAGACACAAAGCCAGTCATTATTATGAGAGGAACCCTGCGAGCATAGAGCATCCCTGAAGGCTTATTTCTGGCTGCTAACAGCCTTGAGTGTGTTACATTCATGTAAGTCAGAGGTTTGTTCAGTGCTCGTTCTGAACAATGAAATTTTTCTGCTTGAGGGCAACTTGGGTATTTTGGCACACAATTCCCTAACCGACGTCAGCTCCCATAAACTATCTAATGACTCCTAGTGCCTTGGTCTGATGGTGGAGAATAAGAGCTAAGGGGTAAGATAATGAACAAAGCAACTCAAAATTAAAACAGGTTTTAGAGCTCGAGAGAGAATCCTCTCCTCTGTGCCTGTCAAGAAGTAAATTTCTGGTTGGAAGAAATTTTACTCCAGACTCAAATGGTGGTTGCTTTAAAACAGGACAAAATAAGTATCTCATTGAGCTCTTAGAAATTTCTCTGAAGTTAAGGACATTTATTTATTTCTTTATCCTGGAGAGATATGACAAAGGATCGCACTTCTTTGCGTGGAATTCATTTGAGTAAATATGAAGCAGAACATCAATTCAGTTTCTACAGAAAAGTTAAAATTATGCAGATGTCCCTAAATTTGAACAGCAGAAATCAAACAATACCCCAAATATCCTGTTGCTTGTGTTACCACGGACAAAATAACTGGAAAAGGATGCATGTAAGAGTGACAATATAAGGAGGATGTATCAGTTGGAGAATCAGAATAGAGCAGAAAGGAAAAGATGTTAAGATCTTAAAAACAAGTCATTCCGATGAAGGTCATGCACACCTGGATTGTTTTTAGAAATATTGTAAAAATGATTCTCTTGGGGGAAAATGTTATCTTTGAGATGAATGAATTTTCCCACTTGGTAGATTTCCTCCCTGGTTAGCCCCGAGCAGAATAAGCCAGGTTTTTCCAATTTGGTTTTATTTTTATTATCATTGTGTAGCAGCTGTTGTCATTGCTGGACCATGGGAGACGATTGGGTGGGTCGGTTTGGGACTGCGTATGCGTGGAGGACTCAGGTTACCGTGGAGAAGGAAACATGACAGTATTAAAAATTTGAGTGGAAAACTCTNGTCCCCCATTTTTTTATTTACATGTAGTTGGCATACAGTACTATATTAGTTTTAGGTGTACAATACAGTGATCTGGTACTTACATACCTTATGATGTGATCACCATGCTATATCTGGGCATCGTCTCTCCCCGTGCACACTTTGTTGTTACAGAGAAGTAGGATAGGATGAGCAATAAAAGACTGTTGGGAATAAAAATATATTAGGGTAAGAGTCTGAGGGATATGGAAGGGATATATGATTTCAAGGAGAAAAAGGAACACTACGCAAGCTGACTGTTAAAGTCATGGTTATTCATGTCTGTTTTAAAATACATGGTGGAAGGGATCAGATCATTCTATTGAATATATTTATGGGAGTGATGTAGTAGTTTTATTCAAAATGTCATATGTACAGTACATAGGAGAGGACATCCTTTGCAACTATTTACATGAATGAAAACTTCTAGAATGCTAAATTGAAAATACGTGAGTGGGGAGCGTTAGTTTTTCAAAATTATTCGAAGGGGGTAAGGAAGCAAGAAAGTTGGAAGAATGGTGTCGTAGTCAAAAGCTGAAGAATCCCTCCTTTCCTGGGCAAATATTAATATTTGGCCTTTATAATCTGGAAGAAGATGCACATTCGCCCTGAATTGTTATTGTCTGAGCCTTGTGGGTCTCTCCATATCTTGCATATGGCCCCATATCCATCCTGGCGACAAGATGGGGTGACCTGTGACCTGCCCTAAACCCATGTCTGGTCCCTCACTCTCCCTGACTCTGGATCTTTAAAGATGGTGTTTTCCCACAGCCCTTCTTGTACACTCATTAAGACAGGTTTTCTTATAGTTTAGGTGTTTAGAAGTTCTCAGGGCTTTGAAAGGATTTATCCTAGCTAGGCTTTTACAGAGTTTATGTGTAAGTCGTTGGATTCCTTTGGTAATACACGAGTATGTGCAAGTCTTCCTCCGGGAAGGTTCTCTCCTGATGGGAAACGGAGAGCCGGCAGAAGGTATAATAGAGAGATCTTGGGTTGTTGGGGAATTAACCCTCAGGGCTCCCAGCAGCTGGCCTGGTCCTTAAACGATACCACTGTTGTCACAGAGATGGGAAAATTTTCATGTCCATCTGTGAAGGATTATTTATTGAGGTTCTACTGTGTGCCTGATGTTTTCTGGTGGCATTATACAATATGGCTAGTGCTAAGCATTTGTATGAAACACATTTGTAATGCAGTCAGCTTTTGGCTGCTGGCATGCACTCAGATGAAAACCTTATTTTTGGAAATGGGTGTTTTAAATAAGCTCACAGCTGCCAGGGTACTTATTTATTTGTCGGTCATTTGTGCTTTGGCCGTTTCCTCTTGAAGATCTCACCTCTAGTCTTGCTAAGAGGTGTCGGAAGTTAATGTGAAATTCTAATCTCTGGAAACTTGGGTGATAGCTCGCTTCTGGATGGAGGAGTGGAGGGCCTTGGCCTCAGTCAGGTGGCCTGGCTAATGGCTCATCTCTGCCTCTTGCTGACCGTAACCTTGGAAGAAAGTCACTTAACCTCTGTGCATTTCACACTCTCTGCACCTTTAAAATGGCTAATTAATACCTGACCTTGCTCTCTCCGTGGTATTGTCAGCACCAACTTTGATGGCAGATGCAAAAGCCCTTTGTAATCTGCAGAGTGCTGTGAGGTGGGAAGGACACTCGGCATCACATTTTTCCTTCTTTTTTTCCTTCCCTTTTTAAACTGTTAAGAGGCCCTACTGGTCCTCCCTCCATAGGAGGGGCCAACGGAGGTATGAGTGAGGAAGTGCCTGCCTCTAAGATGGACAGCCTAGAAATGCAGCTCCAAAGGTACAGAGAAGGCTCGCTTGGCCGGACGCCCCTCACCCAGCTGTGTTCGGTGCCCAGGACGTGGACAATTACTCTTTTCCCCTCTGTGGTGTCAGAGAAGTTTGGTCATACCTTTTCTCAGTTATTTTTGCCTAATGTTATACTTGTTTATGGATACGGAATCACACCCATTTGATTATAAAAGTAAGGCTTTGTGAACATGTGTAATCAGACATACCTATTTTGGATCCTAATACCGCTTAATTCAATGTGT
>NW_017731438.1:2382109-2383583 GCF_001890085.2 Hipposideros armiger
CAACACCCTTTTTATATTCTTCATCTGTACATCGAGTGCATAATTTCTTAGCCATCAAAGTTAATTTTGGTTCCCTAATGTAACATGGAGCTGTAGATTTATAAGCCTGGTTAATGGTTCTTTCAGCTAAATGTATGTATTTATGTATCCGCCCTTCAAGGCTGGATTTCTGCGAAGCATTTATGCAGGGACGATGTTCTCATAAATAACCAACTAGCAACTAAACGTCAATTACAAATTCTATTAACATAGCTGGCAGCAGTCCTTTAACAAATATTTAAGTACAGTATATTCAGATTAAATTAAAATTTTTTCGACATGCTTGCTTGCTTAGTTTCCCAAACTCATCTTTCTCCTATCAAAAGAAACCTTTCTTGCATTTGGAGGAGTATAGGTGTACTCTGCATACCTAGGAATATTGTGTGTGAAAATATTATAAAGATTTTTAAGTGGTTTTTAGAAACAGAGATTTGGTCATTTTTGAGTTTTCTTCTAAATTTCATGGTTCCCTTTCTTCTTTCTTCCTGGCCCCTCTTTCTGTTTTTCTTTCTCAAAAGTTCTCTTTCTCGAGGGTTTGTAACTTACAGCTCATCTGAGAGCCTTGATGGTGTGGTTTATGTATTAGGATCCAAACTGATGTTACAAAAAGACCCTAAGAGACTGGCTCACGTTAATTTAGAAGTTTTTCGCTCTTTCCTGCAACAGGCCGGAGGTGAACAGTTCAGGGATGGTGGTACCTCTGTTCTGTTGGTCCTTTAGGCACTGGGTTCTCTCCGTTTTGTTCTGTACCGTCGGGTGTTTTCACATCTGCACAGTGGAAGCCTGATTATCCCTCGCATTCCCAGCAAGAAAGAGGGAAAGAAAGAGTCCAGGGCCGGCTGCTCATCTTCCCTAGGCCAGAGCGTAGCCCCTGGCCATACTTTGCTGCAAGGTTGGATGGGAAATACACTCTGTAGCTACAGGGTCCACTTTGTAGCCCAAACTCCCAGGGTGCGGAGGCTTCTTGTACTAAAAGGAAGAAGGGGAGAAAAGGTTCTTGGGGACACTTAGCAGTGTCTACCACAGTGCGTTTAGCTGAGAAAAAAATTTTTAGGTAACGATTTCATTTTGGGAAACATACCAAGGAAAATGGAAAAATGCTTGACATTTAAAACCAAACAAATGACTTTTTTTCTTCACTTGGGAGTCAAAATGCGTTTTCTATAGTTGTTAGAGTACCTTAGATTTCTAGCTTGCGGTATTTGCTGTTGGTTTAATAGGGGATGTACTTTCCCCCGTATTAACTTTTAAAGAGATTAATGGCCCCCACTATGATTGCCTTTCTAATAGTTGGGATTCTCCAGCCAGACTGTTCACTGTGCTTTTAAGCTGCAATGTATCTGGAACACTGTATAAAGTCACTTATTACTTCTGGATTTCTGAGTGCATAAACATATCATTTAGGGCCTAGATGATTTAAAAAAATTGCTTTTTT
>NW_017731438.1:2388167-2416733 GCF_001890085.2 Hipposideros armiger
TGTCAATTTGCAGATGTACGAGCTTTCCTATAAACTACAATTTTAAAGAGAACTAGAGAAGCTGCATCTCTGAATCAGCGCACCTGTTACGTCAGTGTACCTGTTACATCATGGGATGTGTTATCAATGAAGAGAAATGGACTGTTTTTATCTTTGTCATTGGGTTAGACCTAACTGGATACCAAACGTATGCTAGAAATTAATATTGTAAATAGTTGGATCTAACAATGTGTTTTCTGTCCTGGTCCCGTGAGTGTTTCTCATCTGACACCCACTTTATCCTTAGTGCTCAACTCTCTGTCCACTGTTGTGCAAAGATGTACCTTCAGGCCACCAGCAGCTCTCTTATTGCCACATTTACTGGCCTTTTCCTGTGAACCGCCTCATAAACCTACTGTCTCTGTTGTTTGGTCGCTCTCTCGTTCTCCCAACTTCCCTTTTTGAATTCCCTGACCATTACTCTCCTGACATTTCTTTACGTCCGGTTTCCAGCTATTTCCTCACCTTCCTGCCTAATGGCACCACCATCTTTAATTTGCGAATGTAAGTCAAGATAGAAGCACATGTAACATTCCCCAAAGTAGCTTTGAAGCGTGGGGAGATGGCGCTGCATTTGTTTTTCCCCAGCCCGGTCTTACAGCACCAGCCAGGCGGGTTGGTCATGGTTCTGCTCAGCGCTGGGCTTCTACTGTTTGTGAAACTCGTGATGAGCCAAGAATTGCTATTGCATTCAGAGAGAATCCTAGCTAATTGTAGTAGAAAGAGATTAGCAGGGAGAAAAGTAAAACATAATTACTGTGCAGGAAAATAGGCTTTGATGACTCCATGAATGCATTGTACGCTGTTTGATGATTTCGAGGCAATATTTCATTGATAAATGATTTAGGATTTCTTTAAAAAAAATTGTTGGGACTGAGTGAGTTAGATGGGTTGAATTATTAAGGACTTCAATTTGTATATATGTTTGCCTGGTAGTTCATATTAGCAGATGAAATACTCGTTAAAGAAGTGTTATCCTCCTTTAGGTATTTTTTTCTTTTTAGTGACTGAGAGTCTAGTGTAAAAGCCTTGGTTTTGCCTCACACCACGAGGCATTATAGCCAAGGGATGTTTTGAGTACAGGGAGAGTGACTAAAGCAATCAGGTTAGAGGGTGTTGGCCCAGAATTGCTGGCCAGTTGCTTTCAGGTTTGATCCTTTGTCACTTTAATATACAAAGAATGTAGTGTCTCTTGCCTGATATGCCAAAAAGTGTCATTTCTCATTTGGATCGGAGTTTTTAGCTCATTTATAGGAAGATACCAAAAGTTTGACACAGCAGAGCTGGATGGATTCCTTTTCTAAGTTAATGAGAAATGTTCTATGCAGTGTGTGTGTGTGTGTGTGTGTGTGTGTGTGTGTGTGTGTGTGTGTGTGTTCCTGAATACGCTTTTAAGGCTGTTACTGTTTTGAGAAAGACAAGATATATATGTGAAGTTTGAATAATGGTGGGCTACAGAGCTTTCATAATGACCAGGGAGGATGTGCCGACTTCACACGCGGGCAGCAGCTGGGCTCACCGGCTGAGCTGCTTGCTCTGCAGTTTTCCCGGCTGAGCTGTGTGTAGGCTCCATGCCTCCCAAGGCAATGAGACGTAATTGGAATGCAAGACCTTGGGTCGTGGTTTTGTTTCCTGATATATTTTTTTTTACTGTAAAATTATACATAACATAAAACTTAACCACTGTAACCATTTTTAAGTGTATTAACAATCACACTGTTGTACCACCACCATCCATCTCTCCAGAACTTTTTCATCTTTCTGGACTGAAATTCTGTCCCCACGAAACACTAACTCCCGATTCTCCCCAACCTGGCAGCCACCATTCTGCTTTCTGTCTCTGTGAGTTTGACGACTCCGGGTAAGAATCAGTTCCTCCTAAACTTTGCCCAAATCCCCAGATAGAGTCTTTTTTTTTTTTTTTTCCTTTTGATCACAGTAAAAGAACTCAGTGAATTATGTCACCTCCTGAATTCTTCCATAGTTTTGGTCTGACTGGTTAGAGGAAAACTTCGATTATAGTTCAAATGTTTATCTGTGTGTTTCTCTCCCTGGTCCACTCCTTGATGGCAGGGTCTAGACTTCGTTTCTTGTATTCCTGGCACTTCACAGAGTGTCTGCGATGTGGTGCAGGGCTCAGGAGGCAGGTGAGCAAGTGAAACTGAATTCCTCAAGGCAACTTGAAGCACTTGAGTTATTGTTTCGGTTGGTGGAAAATGGTAAGACAAGAGGACGGTACGTTTTAACCTGTGTTGAATCTGTGTTAGTGTATTTATGAACCGCCATGGGGATCCTTTTATCCTTTCTAACTTAAGGTCGGGATTGTTTGTGAGTCATGCTTTTCATTAGCACCTCGATTTTCTGGTCTGCATATGATGGGAGGCCCTTAGGAAGATGCTGCTCTCATCCTAGTTATGGGATTTCAGTGGTGTTTCTGTGTTCCTGTCCGACCCCATCCTGGTACAGTAAAAATAGGGAAGTTTTTCCAAACAGAAGTTTCATTAGCTGTGTGTGTCGGGGGGAGCTAATGAAAACAATGCAGCTACTTTGAACATACGAGGCAGCGCATAGTAAGCCTGACTGTGCGTCTAAGGGTCAGGTTTCTGGCTGTGGTTTGGCTTTGTTGTTGTGACGGATGGTGGGGAGGCCCCTGGGCCTTTTCAGGGAGTGTCTGATCCTGGTGGTCCGTGCCAGGTGGATGTGACAGTGAGTTGCAGGGCCAACTGTGAAATACACTTGATTGTTTTCCTTCTCATTATATACATCATCATGTTGATCCCATAGTCATCAGTTAAAGGTATTGTTGCCTGAAGTAAACCATATGCTCTCCCGATCTGTGGATAAAATGAAAGCATAATGTGTCTAGAGTTTCTACTCTCCCCTTTGTCAGGAGCACCATTTTTGAATATGAGGTTTTCCCAAATAAACCATGCAGTGTAAGGAGCCCTTTAGCTCCGTGCTTTTCCCAGATTATATTTAGTTCTTTGTTCCACAACTGAGTTGTCTCCTTCAGTTGTTTCCACAGCATGTGTTTCATATTGTCAGTCTTAAAGGAAGATGAGAAAGAGAAAGAAAAAAAAGGGAAAGAAGGGAGGAAGGAAGAAAAGAAAGAAGGTGGAGGAGAGGACATATCTTTTTCTCCTACTGCACTGAGGAGGAAATTAGTTATTGTGGAGAAGTTTCTAGACGCAGAAGCGGCTGTATGCGATACTCACAGCATTTAGTTGGCCAGCGTCCCATCTTGGCAGAGATGTTCAGAGCGTTAGCCAGCAAGCCTCCAAGGACATTTTAATCCTAGGGAACTTTGAAACAACTCATGTTGGAAACCCTTCCTTGAGACAAGTCTCAAAGTTACCATCATTCAACCATTATTTAATAGGTACCCGGCACTATTGTAAGTCTTCTAAGATTATTGGGGTTTGAAAAATATTTGAATTGTCTTCGAATTTTATTTGTGCCAATCTGCCGTTTTTCCTTACCTTACGTGGATAACATGGTCATAAAGATGAGGCCTGGCCGGAGGAAGCTATGTCTCTTAGACCCTTATCTTATGTCACTTATGTCTCTTACGTCACTTGCATGCATTCTCTTTGGCTTAGACTGAGGTCTTTTATTTAGCGACACTAGAATTCCTGGGTTGTCCACTAGTACATTTGTTTCTTGCATTTGTGTGATAGATCATCACAGAAATAGCCAGGTTTTAATGAAACAATTCTTTTTTTCCAAGGAGAATTAAAGCTAATGACTCCAGTGGGCTTGTTTTCAGTCTGGTTTGTTTCATTAAAAAAATTTTTATAAGCGGGTAGAAGTGAAAGTTGTTAAAATTTCTCCAGCATTTGTTGTTTTACAAGAACACATAAATATATGTTTAATTTAAAAAGTGAGCTTACTGTGCAAAACCTAACTTTTCCTGTTCATTTCCTCCCTAGCTAATGCACACTGTGAAAGACTAAGCATGAATGGTAACACTTTTCAAATTAATTGTGATTAATGTGAACAGCACTGTTTCAGATTTATTTTGTCATGCCTTTGGGTAAACATTGTTTGTATTAGTCCAGGTTCTCCAGAGAAATGGAACCCATAGGATGGAGATGTAGGTAGATAGGTAGATAGATAGATAGATAGATAGATACATAGATAGAGGAGATAGAGGAGATTCCTACAGGAAGTGGCTCATACAATATGGAGGCTGTTATATTCCATGACCTGCGTATGGAAGCGGGAGCCCACGACAGCCAGTGGTGTGGTTCAGTCTAAGTCAGAAGGCCTGAGAACCAGGAGCACCGGTATCTAAGGGCAGGACAAGATGGACATCCCAACTCACGCAAAGAGAGCGAATTCACTCTTCCTTCGCTTTTGTTCTGTTCAGGCTCTCAGTGGGTTGGATGGTGCCTGCCCAAACTGATGAGGGAGATCTTCTCATCTCTTTAGAGACACCCCCCCCCCCACAGACACCCCTAGAAATATTTGCTTTATCGGCGTCCCTTAGCACAGTCAAGTTGGTAGGTGACATTAACCATCACACTATTATTGTCCTAGTAACAAAAATATTTGTAGCATCCTGTTTACTCGTTGGAACGTGGACTTAGCTACTCTTGTGTATCTTATTAAAGCATATTCATTGGAAATGACCTGAAAGAAACAGAATCAAGTGTCAAAATCTCAGCTGTTCAAACCTGCAGTGAAATGCGGTGATACACATCAACTTCTTCGCCCATCAGGAACAAGAACCCATCCAGGTGGCCTCCCCAGGTACCTGTCACCTCAGAGGTGAGGCTGGTTGCAGGTCATATTAGTTCCTGGAGGAGCTGTAACTGTACTCCGGGTCTTAGTTCATGTGTGAATGGGAAGGGTGCACCGGGCTAGATCGGAAGCGCTCAGTGTTGGCCACAGGTGGGGGTTTGGGAATTATGAATGGCCCTTTAAAAGGACACAGCTGAGTTTCAGGTCTTACCAAGATAGATGGATTGGACATAGGTGGGTGTGAGAGACAAATGCTACTCTGAGAAAACTCTTCCTGTGGGGACTTGTCCTGGTCACCTGTCCCCTGCCGGGAAGTGACATTCCATATTTCTAAGTGGAAGACTGTCAGGTTTAGGAGCCCAGTTGGATTCATAACGTTTAAAAGTTGTTTTCCGAAATTATCGTAATGGTCACAGTTTTCACCTGGTTTTCCTGTCCAAACAGATAGAATTCTTTTCCTAGTTTAAAAAACAGCCCACTTCCGGGCGCATGGTTAGACAGTGTGTCAGAATTAATTATGTGTGCTGCAGCGTGATGGGACGTAGAGAGAAAACATTAGCAGTTGGGAGATTTATTAGATACAGCTCAATACAGTTTTCATTTCTATACAGTAACAGGGTTTATAATGAAGGTTTGATAGCCTGGTGTACTCATGTCCATTCGAATAGGAGTACAAAAGACGGCACAGAGGAATATTAGCTGACAAGGTTGTTAAGAAGAAAGGTGAAATATCTACCCTTGTGTTGGGCCGAGGTAAGGGATGGACTGCCTCCCTGCTCCCTCCAAGGCACCTGTCACTGGGTCTGAGAATGATGACAAACTGCTAGCAGTCCCCCCGCAACAAAGGGTTTTACCTAGAACGAATCAGAGGAAAAAGGGATCAGACAATTTTTTACTTCTGTTTCCTGCAGCAGAGAAAAGTGTTTTGGTCAGAGACGGGTTTTGTGGAAGCAGCAAAAATGAAATAAGTAATCTGACTAGGGAACAATGAGAGAGTTGGGGGGATAGGAGGGGAGGTGAGAGGAAGAGAGGAGAGAGACAAGGAGAGAGGAAGGAGCAGGTGGTGGGGAGAGGGAGACACTTTTGCTAAGGTGGCTTGGCTTGATGGAGTTTTTCTTGATTAGGTAATTATGGTAATTATCAATTAACAGGTCGTATTTACAGAGTGACGCACCTCCTGGGGTGACCCTGTGCTGAGGCTGTGTGACTAAACGGGATGAAAGGATGTGTGATGTATGTCCCCAAGGCCACTGGGGACAGCTCAGCTTACATGCTTCCTCCATATGGTACAAAAGGGATTAATTAATGTTTGATCGTAAGAAGTCAGGTGATGCGATGCAAATTAATTGTGGGGTTCTGCTGAGGAGAAGAGTGGGCCTTACACAGGCAATTTTAATGGGAGTCTCAAAATAGCAGCCTTGGAACTCGCTGGGCTAATTATTTTTAAAAATAATGAGAAATGTTATGAAGTCAGCTGAAGGTATCGATTTATCTTTCATGGGGTTCAGAAACAGAATCTTGAGAAATAGGCTGTAAGAGGGATACTAGAGCTGCCCTGGCTCCAAAGCCTTCACAAAGCATTCTTTGGGCAGAAAAATAGTTTTCTAGATGCCGGGGGCTGTCCCCGGGGCCACAGAGGGCCTTAGGGAATCTTGTCACTTCCCTGGAACCCTGAGAGGCGTGTCTTCCGAGCTTCTCAGACCCTTGGCAGGTTGGCAGCTATGGTGGTTCTAAAACGTGACTTCAGATTTTTTGGACATTTTTCCTGTTAAGATTGGGGTCTCTGTCCTCTGTCCTGGAACCTGGGCAGCTGGGTGACTGTTGGGACCAGTAGAGTACAGCCAAAGGACAACATGTGACTTCCAAGGCTGATTGATAAAAGGGGATGCAGCTACCCCTGTATTTGCTGGCACGCCAACCCTTGGACCTCCCGGCACCACAGAACAAGTGTGACTCCCATGCTGTGAGGCTGCCAGGCCACATGAAGGGGCCACATCTAGGTGCTCTGGGCTGCACTCCGGGTCTTCCCTTCATCCCAGCTGGGCACCACATATGGGAATGAATGAACCTTCAGATGACGCCAGCCCCAGCCTTCGAGTCTCCCAGCCAGGGCCCCAGTTATCGTGGAGCAGAGCCGAGCCTGCCGGAATTCCTGACACAGGGACCCATGAGCGTCGCAACTGGCATTTGACGCCCCTGAGTGCCGGGCTGCTTTGTTACACAGCAGTATCACCTGCCACAGCTCTGTGCCTCGTCTCCCCCGGAAGCTCCTCAGGCTCCTGCTCTGTGGTTCCCAGTGCCCCTTTCTCTAGCTCCCTCACTGCTCTTGTGTTCGTGGGGAAGGCCTGAGGACCTGTCCCCCGTGGTCGCTGAAGACTTGTAAGGACCAGACCTGCCAGCTCCCAGAATGGCTCATGAGAAGCCCTCTGCAGCCCGGGACACTTCGACTCAGACAGAAGCTCCTCTTTCTAAGGTTTACGAGCCTAGGGATGGACATGGCTGGTCAACACCCCCACGTTGTCCCTGATACCTGCCCACTGTCACTGCAATCTCAGCCATGCTGTTTGCTTGCCTATGGGATGCCGCTGTGGCTGCAATCACTTTTGAGGTCGTTTTGTGGGCTTTGTTAACCCCTTATGCCCTGTTCCGTGTGAAACCAGAAGGAGTCTTGACTGTGCCGATCAAAAGAGCCATATCATCATCTAACAGCGGTGAAGTTTAGATGCTTGCTAGCCTGATGTACGTTCAGAAGAAGGCTGAGTTTGGGGAGACAGGAGGGATGAGGCAAGCTGTCATGTTTCCCAAGGCTCATGGCCATTTGGATCTTCGTGATAAATCTGCATGGTGGTGGGCACCACGAAGCCTGGGTTCCAACCATCAGAGAAGGCAGCCTCATTAGCAGATATGGTTATGGATGGAGGGCTGCAACTCTGATGTCACCATTGTCATTTTGTTGTTGCAAGCAAAATACTCCTTTCGATGCCCATGCCTTTGTACACAGAAAAGCTTTTGTCTTTTAAGCACATGAGAAGAGACAACCTGAGGAAGTGAGCTCTGTCTGGGACAATGAGGAATTCAGCATTTACTTTATCAAAGACAAAATTGTTTTGTTCATGGTCGCCCTGAACTGGAAACCACCCAGATGTCTTTCAAGAAGACGTGAATGGATAAACAAACTGGTCCATCCATGTGATGGAGTATTTATCGCACAGCGAAACAATAGAATGGACTATTGATGGACAGGTGGGGCCACCTGGAGGAACCTCAGAGGCACTTGACTTGGTGAAAAACCCTAGTCTCGAAAGGTTATGTACACTTGGTTGCACTTACATGATGCTCTTTATCAGGCAAACCTCTTGTGATGGAGCGCATCGCTGTATGCAGGGGTTCTGGGTAAGGGAAGGTGTGAGTATAAAGGGATAGAAGAATATCTTTTTTGTGGGGGATGATGGAACTGTTCTGTGTCCTCGTGGTGGGGGTGGTAGTGTGAACTGGACGTGTGTTAATAAAATTCATAGAAGTGTGTACCCTAAAAAGGTCCATTTTATAATAGGAAAGAACAAAAAGAAAATTAAAGGAACCGTCCTTATCACTCCTTTTGTGGATGCGAGAGAGACGTGAGAACAGCTCCTGGCGAGGAGAACCTGGCTCCTGCCCGGCCGCTGGAGGCCCGGATAAAGAGGTGATGAGCACTGGCTGGCAACACTCCCTCGTGAGCAGGGTCTCAGGGAGATGATACTTCTCTTCACGGGCGTCACCGGTGACGCCTCCAAGCCTGTCTTCTTTTCAATGTTGACTTCCTAAAATAGTACCCAAAGAAATACATGGAGAAATGAGAAAACCCCCTCCTCCCGTCTCCACACACACACAAAGGGAATTTCAATTGGCTTTGAGGGCACATTTGGAAGAGAAAAAGAGAAAACTTTGGGATCAGGAAACCAAGGCTGGACTTCAAATGACTATGAAGAAACCAGAGATTTGAAAGAATTCGTTTTTCATTGTATTTGGTAGAGACTTAACTGCACTATTCAAAATTGAGCCTAATCAGAGCCATACAATTAAATTGCCGTGTACTGCTTAGAAAATTAAAGGGTAAACTTAGTAGTCTGTGTGATTTGAGGAAAGATTCATTTCGGGACAATGCAAACGGTTATTACGGGTGTTCATCCAAATAATAATATTTATGTGGGATGTCAGAAGTGTTCCAGGTCTTCCAAACTGTAGCTGCTTCAGCTGATTGGAGTTACAGAGCTGAAGCTGTTGAATGAGTGATTACAAGGGGTGCCCATTGGCAGCTGGGGAGCGTCGGGAACTTAGTGGAAATTATTGATGGGGAAATGTTACTGGAATTTTAAATGTTAATTCAAATGTTTCATGGGCAGCAGCAAAGATGCCACCCATCTGTCCTGCAGCGCAGGGGACAGTCCCATACAATGCAGAATTGTTCCCGCGATCTTAGAATGTCCTGCTAGGCACAAGGGAGAGACACCTGCATGTAGTTAATGGAGCCTGGAACTAATCCCAACACTAAGTTGCTTTTGTGTAGTTGGTACAGTTTTAAATTAGTCTGAATGTTTCAGGAATGTAACGACCTGGTAAAGTGAGGGAAGACTGTTATTGTTTTCTTTGTTATGCTGTAACCAGTAGCATATGTCCTTGTCAACACTTCCTGCCCCTCAGATAGATGTGAAATACTTTGTGTGGTTTTCATCTGTATTTCCCTGAAGACTAGTATGGTTTTGGGTCTCTTCATATGTTTATTGGCCATTAGGGTTTCCTTTGAGTATTCTCCTCTCCACTATTTTAACACAGTCTGTCAGACAATTTTTTTTTTTGCGGTTCATGCTTTTTGGTATCTTTATTTCAAATTGTTCTTGTATATTTCTTCTAGAATTTCTAAGGTGTTAAAGGTCTTTAATCCACCTGGAATTGATGCCTGCATAGGGTGGGAGGTAGTTCTGTCATTTCTATGATGGTAGCCAGTTTTCTCATGCATACATCGAGTACTGTATTTTGCCGTTTATGATACACTCCTGTGTATAATGTGCACCCACATTTTTGGTGCAAACTTTCAGGGAAAAAAATCTTTTGTTTTAATTTCTTTTTTTTAAGATTTTTATTGGGGAATTGGGGGGATGGGAATAGCGCTGGGGAATTGGAGTAATGGGAACAAACAAGTTGCTGTCGTTTTGTTCTTCAATCTAGTTGTGCAGGACGTTGCTTCACTGGCCCAAGTTGGCACCATCATTGCGCTCTTCCCGGGTGAGGCAGATCAGTCGCCGGCTTCTGGACGGCCACTCACGGCGGCTGCTGGCCGCTCACGCTGGCTGCTGGCTACATACGGTAGCCCGTGGCAACGCACTGCCATAGGGGCTGCAGCCTACACCATCGCCGGCGACTCACGGCAGCCCAGCTCCAGGTTGAGCTGTTGTTCAGCATCTTAGCTGTAGAGGGCAGTGTCACTGGCCCTCATATGTGGGATCCCGAACCGGGGCCCTCTGGCGTCCCAAGCCAGTTCTTAACCATCGCGCCACTCGGCCGGCCCTGTTTTAATTTCTTAATTCAGATGTTTGTTTGTTTATATTTAAGTACTTGTTTGTATTATAAAGGAGTTTTAGCATTTATTATTGTACTTTTAACTCATAAGCATAAATAAAAGAATTAAAAACATTTATATAGATATGAAATTGGCACTACCCATGTATAATGCGCATCCTTATTTTTCCCCTCACAGATTTGGGCAAAACAGAGCTCATCATGCATGGCAAAAGACGGTATTTCTTTCTTCCTTTCACCAATGATCTGCAGTGTCTTCTCTGTCATCAATAGTTTCTCTGTATGCTTGGGGGCGGTTTTAGGCCGCCTCTTCGGTTTCAGCAGTCTACTTTACCTTCCCTGCACGGATCCTGTGTCATAAATACTGCTGCTGTGCATACAAAGTCCTTCATCTCAGGCGCCTTTTTCCTCTTCACAGTTGTCTTGGGCAGCGTTTCATCAGTGCTGTGTCACATTTCGGGCTTGCCGGGCCACCTGATGATCTGCTCAGCTTTTGAGAACGCTTGGGGGCGGGGGTGGTTCTGTAGTGCAGCGTGAGTGCAACATGGTTATTTTCCATGTGTGCCGTGTGTGAAAAAGTTTGGGAAGTACTAGTCCTAGCTATCCGTAGTCCTCTGACAGTCCACAGAAATTTAGAGGCCAAATTTGTCAAGTTTCCTGAGCGACACCGCTGGAACTTTGATTGGAGTGGCATAGCATTTATTATTAAGTGGAGAATTGAAGTCATTATGATGTTGAGTGCACTTTGCATTAAAAGAAATGCATTGCAAATGTAAGCATTTCTATTTTAGTTGTCAAAGACTCAGTCCCAAGTGTCACAAAGCACCCACATAAGTAAGGAAGCCCTACCCCAGAGCACTTCACTCAAAGGGAGAAGACTACATATCCTATGTTGTCAGGTAACTTAAAGATTTGGCAAATATCCCTCCATTGTGCACTTAAAGATTGGACATTTGATCCCTGATGTTGTGTTCCCCTTAGTGCTATGATGCTTGTAAATGCTTCAGTGAAACTTTGGGGTACCCCCTCTTTTTAAAAGGAGCGATACACATGTTCTTTAAAATGCGAGCTTCCCTTCCCTTCCCTCCCAGAAAGATTGTTAATTTGTTTTAATATATGAGCAATCTATAATAAAACTCGTCATAGTATTAATTAAAAAGAACACATGCTGGGTCCTGAGGGAAATCATTTATGGAGAGGAACATTCAGTGAAATTTTGAATAACAATGACTTTTAGGCAATTTATTTCATTTTCTTTACTGTTACAAACAGTAGAGGAATTGGGTGCTTGGCAGATCTGTGGTGCTGGACAATAGGTGTTGCTGACTTTAACAACAGGGCCGCTCGCTTGAATCTCCCAGTAAAGAATGGCATTTGGAATTGGCATGATGTAGTAAAGGATGTGGATTTTGGGGTCAGAAAGACCCAATACTGAATCACGGTGTAAGCACCCCCCAAACTGAGTGGATCTCTTTAAGTTTCATTTTCTTCACTTGAAAAACAGGAGTAATATGACTTACATACACCTCAGAACGGTGGTAGGAATGGAAAGGAATTCCATATATTGTAATGGACCTGGCTATCAGCAGGTATGACTTCTATCTCTCACTGGAATTGTTTGTTACTTGCTGTCGCATGATGCTGCCTCAAGTGATTCTCCAGGAAAAAAAATAAATCTAAGGAAAGAAGGTTTCAAAGCCTAAGCTCATTTCTTCCCGCATTGAGAAGCAGCATTTCTGCCTTCGTTGTTTCTCGATGTAGTGTCTGAATCGGGGAACAAGTGGCTACAGCCCTCTGGCTCGTCAGTGTTTCCTTTATACCACAGGACAAGATATTCTAGAATACGTACAGAAACTATTTGAAGTCCTTTGAGGAAGAACTAAAATGAAAAAAGTGAGTCATGAATTAATTGTTAAGAGTTAGCAGCTGCACACTTAGGCATCTAGTTTGATAGGAAAGGAAAACATACTCAGTGAATTTAAATTGCCTGGCATGGGTGACAGCATATTAAAGTAATGAGAGCAATGATTCATCTGGCCAACTTGGAGTTGTCAAGCTTTGATCTCTCTCTCTCCCTCTCTCTGTCTGTCCTTCTGGTAGCCCCTAGTTTAATTGCCGTAGTTTATATATTACACAAAGATAAAATAACAACAACAGTAAACAAAACGATACTTCAGGGTGTACCACAACCAGATACTTGTGACTCTTGGGATTTCTGAAGATATCCAGAAACAAGTTTCCCTTCATAGGGAATGTTTGTTTTTCCCAAGTCAAGATCAAATACAAAAATAAACCCGCTTCCTGTATGGTTTGGGTTCTCCCCAGGACTTTGTTGGCCACGTGGCATGACAGTCTTCAATTTTATACTGTGTATTTATCTCACCTGAATGAACGAAAACAACACTTTTTTGCAGACACAAAGGAAATAATGACTGTTAGATTTTGAAGAAAGGCGACTTGTGCAGTTTTTAATATTTTTACTCTAGGACTACTCTGAGTGAGCTTGGTGATTTTGGTTTAGTAAGATCTTTACAGGCGGACTTGTTTTTCATTCACATGTTGATTGCTTTGCCTCAAAATGCTGTGGCACATAATTTCATGGATGGTTCAACATACAGAAATCAATAAATATGATATGCCACATTAATAGAATGAAAGATAAAAATCGTATGTGATCATCTCAATAGATGCAGAAAAAGCATTTGACAAAATACAACATCCTTTTATGATAAAAGTGCTCAACATATTGGATATAGAAGGAATATACCTTAACCTTATAAACATCATATGACAAACGCACAGCCACCATCATACTCAATGGTGAAAGGTTGAAAGCTTTTCCCCTAAGATCTGGAACAAGACAACGATGCCCACCCTCTCCACTCGTATTCAACCTAGTATTGGAAGACCTAGCCAGAGCAGTCAGGCAAGAAAAAGAAACAAAAGGCATTCAAGTAGGAAAGGAAGAAGTAAAATTGTCTTTGTTTACACATGACAGAATCTGATATAGAAAGAAAATCCTAAAGCCTGCACCAAAAATCTGCTAGAACTAACCAAGTTCAGTAAAGTTGCAAGATACAAAGTCTGTTGTGATTCTATACTCCAGAACGAAACTTCTGGAAAAGGAATGAAGGAAACAATCCCATTCACAATAACATCAAAAACAACAAAATGCTTAGGAATAAATTTAACCAAGGAGGTGAAAGATATGTCCACTGAAAACTTTGGATGAATGAAATTGAGGACGACACGAACAAGGGGAAAGATATCCCATGCTCATGGATTGGACGAATCAACATTGTTAAATGTACATATTACCTGAAGCCATCTATAGAGACAATGTGTAAAAATGGTTTTCCGTGTGCGTGGTTAAGAAGTCCACCTTGGGTACTCTGCCACCCACTCCCTCTCTGATTTGCCTTCTTTGATTCATCTTTCTGACGCTGCCTCCGTTGGTTCAGCTTCTTCACCATTCTGCAGACAAGCCAAGATTATTTATACCGCAGGGCCTTTGCAAGGACTGTACCAGGGACACCCTTCCCCCAGGTCATTGCATGGCTTGCTCTCACTTCCTGTAAGTCTCTGCTAAAATGTCACCTTTTCAGTGAGCCCTTCCTTGCAGTGTATAAGTATAATCCGGCCCACCCCGGCAGATTTATTTCTTCTTTTAGCATTTATCATCTTCTGACCTACAGTATATTTGCCAACTGACTGTGCTTCTCCCCCAGCCCAGAATGTAGAGGTGTGAAGGCAAGAGCTTTCACAGCTTTGCTCACTGCAGTTCCCTCAGCATTGAGGCTGTGTATTTACTGAGAGAAAGATTGACTAGATATTCCTGGATTGATTTGTCATATTATGTCTCCAGACATGTTTAACAGAGTCATTGTGGTAAACTTCAGCTAATGAAAAGTAAATGTTATTTAGCTCATTCAAGTCATAAAATTCATGCCTGAGCCAGAGTGCCTGCTTAAAACCTGAGAACTTGGCCCTTGGCAGTCCTGGGGATTCAGGCATTTCTAAGTGGGTGGATGATAATGGGAAAAAAAAAAAAAAAGAAAGAAAGAAAGAACGGGAAACTGTTTTCTAGGCAGAGTAGACCAATGAGAACAGGCAAGATCTTTCTGACAGAATGTCGCTTTGTCCCCATGAATTTGCTAATCCTGGGTGTGTCTTCCTGACCCTAGCCAGAATTCCATAGTCAGACCTACCTGTAACACAACCAGTATACACTTCTGTTGAAATAATTCTTATCTATTCTATGTTCTTTGTAAGTCTCAGAAGAAAACCTCTTTTCTGGAAACGGTGCGTGTTTTGGTAATATTATGCTAATTTTTTGGATTCCCTTCCAATTGTGGTTAGGCTAGGACTGATTGGGGTGTTGATCCTCAGGAATTCATACCCAAATCAAGTGTTTTGGTCTCCTACCTCATTCTCACCAGGGCTCTCATACATTTTCTTGTTAACTCAATAGAATTTGTGTTTTTCTTAAACAGGTTCGTTTCCAAAAGAACTGACTCTGCTCTTTGACAATGCTCCTCTGTTGACAGTGTCAGTTTGGCCATTCAGTTAGGATATTGCCGATACGTATGTTTTTAATTTTGTTTTCTAACGACTATACCCATAAACTCTTGGTTTAAACTCTCCATGAGTGTGCTGACGGCAGCCCTGCTCTGAGACTACCAGGCTCGCCAGCCAAAAAGCTCAGCACAGTCGCAGCATGTAGGCTGTGGAAGTTCTTGTGTGTCCAGATTATTGGGTAGTGAATGCTCCTCTACTGGGTTTTCCAAGCGCAAGGCCACTTTTCGGAGAAGAGGGGTGAGGGGCCCAGCAACTGCTGTTCCTTTGTATCAGCGTCTCAAATGGCTAACTCTTTTTGGAAGTGCAACATCTGTATTCATAAGAATTGGCAGTACTCCGCTAAATGGCTGTATATTAGGATAAAGATTGCATATTCTTAGCATTAGGAGCCATAGCGTCTAGAGCCGAAGCTTTGAGGAAGGGATGGGATGGTTTTAGAAGTATAGGAGACTCATTCCCTTCCAAACAGCCAGTCCCTTAAATGTACCCAAAACAACAAACAAAGACACCCCCCGCCCCGACACACACACACAAATACATATAACTAGGTCATAATCATTAGAATATGGATGTTTGATATGAGAATGGAAAAGATTAAGGGAGAGCATGAAAACTGCTTTTGTTTCCAAAGGAAAAAATAAAGTTCTCTTTTGACCCCTAAAGGCTAGAATTTGGACCAATGGATAGTCAAATTTAGGGGCAATATAAGGAAGAATTTTTGAGTTAAGAGGAAGAAAAGGGGTAAATTTCCACTTATTCTGATTGTTGAAGTGGGGCTTGGGCTATCAGATGTAGACGTCAAATTGATGGTCAGTCTAGTTGATTAATGACTTTTTTACTGGACTCAGTACACACACACACACACACACACACACACACACGATACAAATATTTCACAAGGCAGTACTTACCCTTAAAAGGATCCATGCACTGTGCTTTGAGCTGATTTGTCCCCTCACAAGTCCTATTTGAAGCCCAGAACCTCACACAGACACACCCAGAAATACATCTGACCAATGTGTATGCACTGCGGATCCCAGCCAAGTTAGCACATAATGAACTATCACAGTGCATCCTGACATTTGAGTTCTGCGCGCTGGCAGATCGGGTCCAGTTCTCCATGCATTGTTTAGGTCGAAGGGCCTTGCCTTTTCAAAGAGCTCCAGTCACAGAAAGGCTGGGATGTCAGCATTATGGGTTTGCCATTAAGTGACAATAATGTAACATTGTTGCTATTAATGTTTTATGGATTTTCCTTTCCCCATAAATACACTAGCAGATGAAGTTATTTTGCAGCCCAGCAAGGTGAAACTGCCAGAACTGCTCGGTGTTGTTACATTTTGATTAGCCCTCTGTGATCTGCCTCTCCTTTAAGGACTTGACTTGTCCTTGTTTTTTTTCTGTCCAGTGTAATTGTTACTTCGGAATTAAGAACTTGCTTTCACAGCCATCACATTGTGCTTTCTCTCCACTGCTGTCGGGCCGCATCTTTTATTTAGCCAGCATCTAATATTTGCGCTCCGTTTTTCTCCATTATCCACGGTGCTGCAATGAGAACGGTCATATTGATAAGGCCACCATTTCCTCATGTAAGTGTCTAAGCTGTGCGGTTCAGCCCCCTGCAGGAGGGGTGGTGTGAACGGTTGTTACGAGGGTAATTCTTCCAAGTAGACGTGCTTCAGGTGTATTTGGGAACAGAATTCAGTGCGTGTGTGTGTGTGTGTGTGTGTGTGTTTCAAGTTTAGTTTTCCAAAGGCTGGCAGAGCACTCTGCATCCTCCCATTTCAGCCTTGTGACATGGCCAGACTCGGGATCGTCTCAGTCTGTGCCGTTTTCCATCCCATCACGTTAATGCTGCCTATCTTCTCCTCAAGTTAGGTTATGGAGCACGTTTACCGGGCAGCTAATTAAAATCCCCATCTCAGAGCTTTATAATTAACCGTGGGGGGAAAATAACCAGCCAAACCGTCTTCTCTGTGAGGTTCAGGAAATATCATTTTGATATGTTGACAGCAGCCCCTTATGGAGACAGCAACCAGCTATAAACTCTCCAGACCATTAAACAGAACAGGAGGAGCATCAGAGCAGTTGCAGCCTAATTACCAATGATCAGCGGGTATTTATGTGCGTGCAAATAGCGCAGGGCCCTGCGTCTGTGAAACACGGGGCTATTTTGGACCTGTTGTCCAGTAGGTAAGACCCAGAGCAAAATTTCTGGGTTCCCTCATTGTCTTTCCTTCATTTAATCTGTTTTACTTCCGGCTTCAACACTTGTGTTCATCATAACCTTTGCCGCTCCATTTCCTTTACATCTTGTGAAAATACAGGTAACAGTGGTCTCCTGGATTCCTCGAGTCCTCGTACCTTTCTCCAGGAGTTGGTTGGCTGCCTTGGACGGTGGCTGTGGCTCCGTTAGACCACCAGAGCCCCCTTTTGGTGGTTAATACCTCAGTGGCCTGAATGAAATGGTATAGCGTGCTTGTGCTGTATGCCTTAAGGATAGTCCAACTTTTGTCAGTGAATTTTAATAAACAAAACTCTGGGCCAGAGAAATGAAAAGATTTTAGGTGATGATTCCTGCAGTGCAGAGAAGTAATTTGAATGAGTTAACAAATGAGCTTTTCACAAGTTGTTGTATAGCCTTTCTTCAACTGTCCGCTCACCCCAGCACTGACATCAATCCTGTTTTAGAGGCATTAAAAAGTGCAGTGACAAGTGTAGTTACTGTGGACAAATTTAGCTCATGTATTTTATCTACATAATCTGATTGTAATTTATATATCTTCAGCCTAGATAAAGCAGAGCCATTTCTTATTACCAAATTTTTCTTGTTGTCAGCCCGATGTGAGTGGGATATTGACTTTCACTGAAGGCTGGTGATTAATCGTAGCAGCTCTCATGGGGCGATGGTTTATTGCTCTGTGTAGCTGAGTGACTGCTGGTAGGACTGCAAGTCAATCAAGATAAACCCAGGTGGGTTAGTTGCTCTTGGCTGATGTGATGGATTTATTAGCCAAATTCGCTTTTAAAAATCACTTTACATTCTTAGCAGGTGGATTTGCAAATAGAAAAAATTACAGGTTGCTGTCAATGGAAGAATCTGTTAGTTTGCAAAGTGGAGTGCAGCCAACTGGATGTCACCGTGAAAGATAAACTCCCAAGAAATGGCCACTGGAAAGGTTGAGCTCAAGAGTCATCTTGTTAAATGCAAAGAAGGCAATTATGTTTTTAGTAATTCAGGTGGTTAATAGACTAAGAAGAAGATCTTCATCCTGTGTATAATTACACAGAGAGTGTCATGGGATTTAATTTTTTAAAATAAGAGTGAAATATTTTTTTCTCCTAGAGAAAACTCTGCCAGCTGTATAAGGCCATGTCAGTGTTCATTTGCACTTTTTCATATATTTACCACTTTATCTTCTTATAATTTATTCTTACCTGTTAGACCTTCCTTCTGGGATCACTTTCCTTGCGTGTGAAGCATATCCTTCAGTTTCCTATAGTGGGGGACTGTTGTGGATAAACTCAGTTTTTCCTTGTCTCAAAATGTTTCCATTTCTTTCATGCTATTGAAAAGTATTTTTGCTGTGTATAGAATGCTAGATGGACAGGTTATTTGGTAGCATCGTGTTGACAATGTAATTTCACTTACCTGTGGCATTGGCTGAGAAATCAGTGGTCAGACTAATTGCCTTTCTTTTGAAAGACAATCAGTCTTTTTCCCTCTGGTTCTTTATAAGATTCTCTTTGTTTTGGGTAATGTTTCTAAAAGCAGGTTTCTTTTTATTTATTCTGATTGGGGTTTGTTGGGCTTATTCAGGTTGTGGGTTATTGTTACTCAGTTGTCTGTTATCAGTTCCGAAAATGTTGTCATTCTATCCTCTGGTAAGCTCTTCCCCGTTCTCGCTTCTCTTTTTAGCATTCCAGACAGACTTACTATAGACCTTATGTTTCTTAATTTTTCTTGCATATTTTCATCTTTTTGTCTGTGTTGCACTCTTATGATTTCTCTGGGTCCATCTTCTCTTCATTTTCTCTTCACATTTTCTCTGCACATTTTCTCTTCAGCTCCCTAACCTGCTGCTAACTTGGCACTGGGTTTTTAAATAAAAGCATTGTGTTTTTAATGTATAAAATGTCTGGTTTTTTTTTTCGACTGTTCTTGATCATTTTTATGGGGCTTTGTTGTTGTTGCTGTTGTTTCTTACACAATTTAAATTTCTTCTTCTATTTCTTTATCCATATTAAGTATATTTAACGCCACCGGTATGCGAAATCTTGAAGGTCTGATTGTTTTCAGTCTGATTATTCTGGTTTTTGTTAATGGCCCTTGTATCCCTTGTATATTTTGTGTATATTTTGTCTCTTTCCTGAGCAGTCAGTACAAGCGCATTGATGATGGTGCCTTTGTGATATTATTGTGAGGAAGAAGCAGGTGAATCCACGCCATACACTTTGAATGGTGACTGGTCCATACTAAGCTCTTAATAAGTATCTCCTGTTGTAATAATAGTAAAAATAATAGCATTGATACTAGTGTTGTGATTATTGATTCTTTCTTTCTTTCTGTCTTTTTTTTTCTTTCTTTCGAAGTTTATTTGTCAGATTTCTTTAAGTGCTGGGTTGAAGATGGAGTCTTTCCAAAGAGTTGCATTTGCTTCTGTCAGGCACCCGTGGTCAAAATAAACCACTTAAATGAAAACTTTTAGCTTGAGGGGGTTTTGGACCACTGGGCCGGATGGGCTGGTTTGTGGCTGAGAATCCTTAGGGGTGTTTCCTGACCCACCTAACCAGAGGCTGCATCACAGTCACAGCCAAGGTTCTGGTAAAGATGGCTTTCATGCAGGCCCTGGGGTGAGGTGGTTATTTCTCATGCTCTCCACCACTTAGGATGTAGCCTTGGAGGTATGCGTTTTGGGTCTCAGCTGTACAGGGAGAGTCTCCTGTTGGAATCCGTGCCGTGTGTGGGCCTCAGCCTTGGTTTCCTTTCACATGGTGCCATGGTGCTGGTACACCAAAGCCCAGCTCCTGTGGCTGGCCCACTGCCCTCGGAGGAGACGGTGGCTTCCGTGCTAAGTTAGCCCTCCTAGGTTCTTGCTTTCAGCTCATATTTGGGTTCTGAGTATTCTTTACCTTTTGCCACTTCATTAATACATTTAACTCATGCTTTTAAAAGAGAGCATTGTGAGTTGTTTTAACAAAACCGTCAGGTTATCTCTTCCTAACCTTTGTAAATGGATGTTTGTAACTGTTTTTGAGTATGTAAATCAACCTTTAAAGGGGAGCAGCCTGCTCTTCTTAAGTTGCTGAATTTGTCTGACAGGACAAAGTCATGTTCAAAGCTATAAAACAGCCGTCACGCATCTTCCTGGATCTTCAGCTTTGAAGGATAATAAGTAATGTAAAACATTATTTTTATATTACATTAAACCTCATAGAGATTTGTAATGAAGTGGAAAGTGAGGTTTTCATGAATAGTTTTAATATAAATTGTGAGACTTCAAGGAAATCTTACTCTAGGGTGTGCTAGAGTCACTACTCATTGTCATTAGAGGTGCTTTAGAATGAAGAGGTGGGCCTGGTAATTTTCGGCATCATTCCCCCATCCCCCATCCCCAATAAAAATTATACATGCACTTTTAACTTTAGCTAGTGTAACAGCACGCTGAATGACAGTGTCGCAGTTGAGAGCATTATACAAAAAGGCCTGGAAAGCAGTTACATTGTTTAGTTTTTTTCCTTCTGTGTTGTTTGTAATTTTTTTTTCTCTTCCTTTTCCTTTTTGTTTTTGTTTTACTTTCTGGATCTTTTCTTATTTATTCTTTTCCTCGCTGTTATTGGCATGTGTTAGTAGAGGGTCATTATTAGTAAAGTATTATTAATGATATTACTAATTATTACTACTAATAAATATTATTAAAATAATCATACTTATTTTAAAGTATTCTTTAACTGAATGAATCATGAGCTTTCTCCGACCGTCCCTTTCCCATGCCTCTAATACCTGCTTCTTCGGACTTCTGCACGGTCAGCAGACGTGCCCTGGAAAAGGCCAGGCAGTCACTATTGTAGACTGAGGGCTGCCTGGTCTCTGTGGCAGCTACTTTGTTCACCATTGTACTCAGTAGCAGCCGTTGGTGACCCCTACATGAACAAGCATGGCAGTGTTCCAGTAAAACTTATTGATGGACTCTAACATTTGAATTTCTTATAATTTTCATATGTCCTGATTTTTGCAACCATTTAGACGTGTACAATCCTTCTTGGTTTATGGGCAGTGAGAACCCGGGGTGGTGGGGGAGGGTCTGGCCCAATGAGCCTGAGTTTGTCCGCCCCGCTCCATACCTCTCACCTTGGAGTTAGTCCATGAAATTGTCGTGGACACGTGTATTTTTAGTGTGTTCTTGCTGACCCCCATTGGTCATCATTTGCATCTTTATAACATTAAGTTCAGGTATGTTTTGATAAAAATTCTAGTGACCTTTGTAAAAATACCAATTTTGAATCAACTTTCGTAGGCTTCCTAAGTCAGTTGGGAAATGAATCCATTTTAAGTTGATCTGCAATACTTACGGTTTAGTAAATAAATGAAATATATCAAATGTGTATAATGCTGAAGGCTGGTTTCTTTCCAACTCTACTTAGAATCATGGGTTTCAATAATTGGGCAGCCCTTAGCGATTGTTCTCCTTAGCCTCTCTACACCTTCTCCTTCTCTGAATTTATTTTTGACGTGAATATGTGGAATTAAAATGTTCTCAATGTTGGATGGCACTTACATGATATTTAGGCACAGTTCCAATCCTCGTCAGTATGTATTGTATTCACACAATGTTACGGGTGGCCTGGCGAGCTGTTCCTCGCCGTAGCCGGGCTATTCTTCAGCGTGTATGTTAGGGAGTTCTGAAGTGGATTTGACTGGGCCCTTGGAACAAACCAGTCTGTAAGTTGGAAGCTCCCTGTAACTGCCCTTAGAAAACCAGGCTTCATAATATGTGATCTGTTCGGGCTCTTTCTGCTCAAGGGCCCCCAGCAAATGAGCTATTTCTGTGGTCCCTACTCATCCATAGGAGAAAAATACCACTAATCGTGACCTATCCATGAATCTCCCACCACTTCTAAGCCAAGCAGGACCCCCAGCACTAATCAGCAAGGAGGACTGAGCTGAGAGAAACATAGTAATCATTTTGGTTTTTGTCATTCTCTTGTAATCTTATGATTCCTCCTACTGTGGTCAGACAAGAGAGGTTCCTGTCCAGCTATTTCTGGGACTGTGTTTATTGAACACCTCGTAAAACCATCCTAAGATGATGGCACTGAAAATCCTTTCCCCCCCTTTGTTCACGTAGAAATATTCTTAAAAAAGGAAGAATTGTAACTTGGAATGGTTACTAAAAGAGATGTTTCCAGTTTAATGCCATTTGGGGTGGGTTTTAAGTCTCAGCAGTTAATTGTGTTGCGGTTATTGAAATACTAGATAAGATGACAAAAGTCGCCAAAAGATTGTGATTTTTTGACAGATACATTCCAGGTTGTGGTGAGAGTTAAGGTCTAAATAAAGTCTTATTTCATTATACACTCCTCTCTTTTAAAATCTCAGATTACCCTATCTTACCCTGTTGGAAGGAATAATGGTTGCAAAATGAAGAGGAAATTTATTCTTTCCCACTTATCTGGCATGAATTGTTTGCCCCACATAAGTTGATGAATTGCTGCTTTCAAGGCTGACATAATAATTTTTGTTTTATTAAAACAACTATAAATCTCATCTAATACGGTCTTAGTGATAACCGGAAGAAAACCGTAAGTTCATATCTGTTACATTTCACTGCTTAAAAATAATTGTTACTGGTAAAGTTTCATTTTTAAAAACACAATTTGATCTCACGTAATTGATAGAGGAAAATTCAGGAACTTTGTCCAGGTTCTGTTTACAAATGAGTTCTTGAAAAGGAACTGCCACATGCCATGACCCAGATGACTTCTGTTTATGGAATAACACAGGCAGAATTTATAGCTAGCACTCAAAACGAATTACTGACAGCTACAGGAGCAGCGTATTCTTTTACATATTCTGACCCTTTGGCAACATTTTTCTTGACATATTTTGTGATATGCTATCATCGCATCTTTGGTCAGTTGGTTTGTGTTAAGAATCCGAGGACAAAACCGTAGGGACTTGACGTATTTGAAATTTCCTATTCAGTTACTGATGATCCTAAGAGGGACGGAAGGAGGGAGTGAAGGAGGGAGAGTCAGATAGACACGAAAAAACAGAGGGTGCCAAAAACATGTATACACATTTTAAGAAAGGAAAAAACTGTATTAATTGTAATACTCAATATATACTGATAACAAAAGATGAATACAAGCCACGTTTGACTTCAGCAATTACAAGAGGTGCTCAAAGTGGTTCCCATTAGCCACTAGAGAGTTCTGATTATGGCGAACTACTGCTTGAGCATAGATAACATCTCTTAAAACGTGTATACATGTTTTTGGCACCCCCGGTATTCCTCTTTCCATTACTGCTGTTGCCTGCAAACCAAATACTACTGTTGCTTTGGGTACGGGCTGCTCAGTGTTTCCTTCTCTGGGGAGGGAAAGGCATGCCTAATCTTTGTTTGTTCTGAGCAGTTTTCCGTTACTAACCCAGCTGAGTTATGGTTTTGAATCATGATTCTGGTACCTTGGGATGCACCATGTAATTAGTTACTTTTCTTAGACTTTCTCATAGCCACAAAAACCAAGCCGGCTAATTGCCTAGGTATCTCTATGTCTGTGTTTAGAATAGTCATTGAAACGCCTGTTTGTCAGGTTCAGGAAATTCACCTGGGATACACCCATGGTCAGGGTTCAAAGTCAAGGTCAACTTCAGAGCTGTGAGCTCCCACGCAGCTCCATAGCCTGTGGAGTAACATTTGTTCTCTCGGTGGTTAACTAATGAACAGTAATTAATTCCCATAGTATTCCTATTGAAGGAAATACTGTGACTGGGGTCATATTAAAATTTGGAAGACAGATTCAAACTAAGAACTGAGTTCATTACTGAAATACTTCAACTGCATGAGTAGAAGAGGTAGGCTGTCTGGAGTCCTTATTAGCAGACAAGCAAGTACCTGGATGAAGGGCTTTGGCAAAGGAGGAGACGGGCTGAAGGTGCAAGTCAAGAAGTTTTAGGTTGGAAATAAGACGGTACTTCCAGACAGAGGAGAAATGGAGGCAGGTTACAAAGGTAAGCCTGAGATTGCCTTGCCAGCAGTGTTGTTTTGTTTTTGAGGAGACCATATGTTCTTTGACTTTGAGCTCTCTCTCTGGGACCATACTGAGGCCCTCAAAAATCTCTAGTGTACCCCCCTTTCCCCGTTCCTTGTGGTCATTGGTGGTCCTATTCCACATGCCTATACTAGGTTGACTCTTGAAGTTCCCTACTCTTAGCCTGATTTTTAAGATAATTCTAAACCAGTAGGTTTTTTGCCTTTGCTACTTACTGTAGGGCCACTTAGTTAGGTTCCCCTCTCATTCAGCAGCCTTAGAAGGAAGCAGAGTGGAGGAAGGACTCTTGTAGGAAAAGGAGGCATGGCTGAGATACTAGTTAACTTTTGGGGAGCCTCGTTCAAAAATCCCTTATAGCAGTGCTAGGTGCTTGATATATATAGCAGGAGGAAAGAGTCACAGCTCTCTCTCCTGGACCTGATGTTCGGGTAGAAAGACGGGAAACACAATAAACGTGAAAGTACATAGTTGGTCATGGCAATAAGTGCTCTGGAGAAAAAGAAGGTGAGGTGAATGGGACAGGGAGGGACGGTGGTTGGTTGCACACGAATTGATATTTTATATGGTATGTGTGGGGTAGGTGGTCCTCCTGACTAAGTGACATCTGAACAGAGGCCTGAATGAATGGAAAAACCAGGCCTTGGATATAACTGAGGGAAGAGTATCCTGAGCAGAGGAAGCAATATGTGCAAATGTCCTGAGGCAGGAGCATGCGTGATGTATTAGAGGGGCCACGTGGAGGCCAGCAGAGCGGGGCAGCAGTGAACGCTGGGAGAACAGTAGGGGAGGTCAGGGCTGTGGCCATTAGATGAGCTGTGGTGAAGACTTTGGCTTTTTCCTCATCAGAGGGTTTTGAGCAACAGTGACTCAGCCTGACCTGTGCTCTACATTGCTCATTCTGGCTACTCTGTGGGGAGGCAAAGTTTATGAGAAGATTGTAGCAATAATCAAGGCAAGAAATAATGGTGGTGTGGGTCTGGGTGATTGTTGTGGATTTGGTTAAAAAAAAAACAAACGATTGAATTTTGGATGTATTGTGGAGGTAGAGTTGACAGAGTTTGTTGATGGATGTGAAGTGTGTGTGTGTGTGTGTGCGCGCGCGCGTGCGTGTGTGTGTGCATGCGTGCGCACGCATGTTGGGGGTAGATAAGAGAGAGCACATGTCAGAGTCAGGGCTGACTCCAGAACTTTTGGCCTGAGAAGCTGGAGAGGCACAGTTATGACAGAGCTGGGAAAGTCTGTGGGAGGCACCTGTGGGTCAAGAAATAACAGCCTGTGTGTGGACATGTTGAGATGTTGATGGGAATGTCACCGTGGATGTCATAGGTACGAGTCTAGAGTTCAGAGGGGCCATCTTGGCTAGAGACATAATTAGATGTTGTCAGCTTACAGTTGGTATTTGAAGCCATAAGACTAGATGAGTCAGTTAGGGGAAGATGACTGTGGACACAGTCCTGGGACACGCCAATGTTTACAGGTTGAAAAATTAGAAGGAACAGCGAAGGAGACTGAGAAGTGATGCCCAGTGAGGTATGTAGCGGGGCCCTCTCCTCTTTCCCTTTGTGTTGGTCATTTTGACAAACTAATACAAGATGGCGGTTCTGGCTGAAAAGCCAGAAATGTATTCCTAGCAGTTCTGGAGGCTGGAAGTCCGAGATGAGAGTGCCAGGGTGATTGGGCTCTGGTGAAGGCCCTCTTTCAGGTTGCCGACTGGCGACTTCCTATTGTGCCCTCCCTTGGCAGAAAGAGTGAGAGGTCTTCTGGGGCCTCTTGTATAAGGGCACTAATCCCATCATGAGGGCCCCGCCCTCGTGACGTCATCACCCCCCAAAGGCCCCCACCTCCAAAACCATCACATTGGGGGGTAGGATTTCAACATGGGAATTTTGGGAAGACACAAACATTTAATCCATAACAATAAGTGAAGAGTGTTTGAAAAAGGAGAGTAATCTGACATATCAAATGCTAGTCATTATGTCAAATAAATATATGATTGGGAATTGACCATTGGTTGGGCAATGTGGAAGTCACTGGTGATCTTCCCTTTCTACCTGCTTATTAATCTTCTCCACTGTCTTTTACTCTGCAAGGCTGGCCCCACCTGGGTGGGCACTTGCCCTCCCTGATTTCAGATGGTTGTACCATGACACCTGTTGTATCCTTTGCTTTTGGATTTGACAGATAAGAAATGGATCTGTGAATTTTGCCCTAGAGAGTTCTCAGAGCGGAATGTTCCTAAGAGAATAAATGTGTGAAGGAGTGAGGTTATAGGTTTGGATTATTCTCCAGTTTGCAGACCTATACTTTAGATAATTTAGTCATGCAAAAATGTGTTTCAACTTTTTCTTTTAAACTTGCAAATCACTAAGAGTTTTTCATGAATATGTTTAAAAAATTTACAGGTCAATAAAAATGTCTTAATGGAATGTAATGATGGAAAGGATTTAAATCCTCAATATTATCCACTGATAATAAATTCCATTGTCAAGAGAATATTTTCTGGGGTCTCCGTTTTGCCAGGAAGTTGAAATTCAGAGACAGAATCTCAGTGTTTTTTTATAAGACTGATTGGTTGAAGAGAATTGGTGTTCCATTAGTCTTCAGAAACATGGCAGGTGTAAAGAATGTAACCACAGCTGGGGCCAGATGTTATACCCAGGCATGACCGCTAGGCAGCTGAGTTTGTCCATCACCTGGAGAATGGAGAATGCAGAATATATACAAGATCCTGGTGCTTGCAGCTGGGCCTGACTATGTGTGAAGCATGCCTCTTCTTTTGAAGAACATGTTCCCAGCTTTTTTGAACTTCACTTTAATAAGAGGGATTTCATTGCGTATCATAAATATGTCAGATCTCAAGTTGGATGCTTCCAGAGAGCCATTCCATTTCTTTTCTCAGGTATGTTTTCTATTCAGTACGAACCCACTTTCAATGTGATGTATTTAAACATACTTTTAATTATGTAATCAGCATGTTAATCAGATGTGTATCTATTAAAAGAGTAATCTTTAGTTATGTATTTTCACAAAGTATTACTCTTAAAATTTCATTTTTAAGGAGATACCATTTAATGCAGTATAGCTGTTGAGCCAAATAGGAGTTTTTATTTTCAATTATTTATTCAAAATGTGCTTCTGAGCGATATGAATCCTTTAAAGTAGACAAGAAGTAGATTTGAGAAATCTGACTTAGAGCCTAGGGGTTTTGTTGAGTAATTGTGTTTATGTCCTAGATTTCTGAAATACTTTTTGTTCTGTGTGTTTTGTTCCCTTAATTACACAATACATATGTTTGCAAATACACTCCTTAGTGTATCTGTTACCGACTGCCTAAGTCTCTTTGAGACTTATTTGTTGAAAGAGGATGAAAATAAGTCGTTCATTGGTTTTTGGGAAACACTAACTGAGATGCTGTGTGTGGAAGCGCTGGCTCAGTGTTTGGTTCATCACGAACGCTCGGTAGATTTTTTTTTTTTCTAATCAGAATTGTGGTGTCTACTTAATCTGTTGAGTCTGGGGGCGGATAATAGATTGCCTCCCTTTTGAAAGCTGTGTGGGAACATTTAGGGGGTCCTCTGTGCTAGGCACTAGGATAAACAATGATGATAAGATAGAGCATGTTGCCTTTAAGGAATTTGCAGGCTAGGCTTTAGTTTCACGGCAAGATTAAGAGGAAAGTACAGAGATTTCCCATACCTCATGGCCCGCGCCCCCCCCACTGCCTCCCCCACTATCAACATCCCCACCAGAGTGGGACACTTGTTACAATTCATGAACTTTCATTGATAGGTCATCACCACCCAGAGTCCATAGTTTACCTTAGGGTCACTTTTGGTGCTGTACATTCTGCAGGTTTGGGCAAATGTATTAATATAATGACATGTATCCATCGTTATGGTATCCTACAGAGTAGTTCCACTGCCCTAAAAACCCTCTCTGCTCTTCCTGTTCATCCCTCCTTTCCCACTAACCCCCAATCCTTTTACTGTCTTCATAGTTTTGCCTTTTCCAGAATGTCATAGTTGGAATCATATAGTATGTAGTCTTTTCAGATTGGCTTCTTTCACTTGTAACATGCATTTAATATTCTTCTGTGTCTTTTCGTGCCCTGATAGTTTATTTTTAGTGCTGAATAATATTTCTTTTTTTAATTAAAGTTTATTGGGGTGACAATGATTAGTAAAATTACATTGGTTTCAAGTGTACAATTCTGTAAGACATCATCTACGAGTATATATCACATTGTGTGCTCACCACCCAAAGTCAGTTCTCCTTCCATCACCATATATTTGACCCCCTTTACCCTCTTCTACCACCCCCCTTACCCTCTGGTAACCACTAAACTGTTGTCTGTGTCTATGAGTTTTTGTTTCT
>NW_017731438.1:2417156-2418452 GCF_001890085.2 Hipposideros armiger
TGGTTGCTTCCAAGTTTTGATGATTATGAATAAAATTGTGCCATAAACATCTGTGTGCAGGTTTTTGTATGGACATAAGTTTTCAATTCCTTTGAATAAATACCAAGGAATGTGGTTGCTGGATCCTATGGTAAGAGGAGGTTCAGTTTTGTAAGAAACCCCCAAACTGTCTTCCAAAGTGGCTGTACCAGTTTTCATTCCCACCAGCAATGAGTGGGAGTGCCTGCTGCTCCCCATCCCTGCCAGCATGTGGTGGTGTCACTGTTCTGGATTTTGGCTGCTCTAATAGGTGTGTCATTGTACCTCACTGTTGTTTTAATTTGCATTTCCCTGATGACATATAATGTGGAGCATTTTGTCCTATGCTATTTGTCATCTGTATATCTTTTTTGGTGAGGAATCTATTAAGGTGCCTGGCCCTTTTTAAAATCAGGTTGTTTTCTCTTTTTTTATTGAGTTTTAAGAGTTCTTTATATATTTTGGATAACAGTCCTTAATCAGATGTCTATTTTGCAAATGTTTTCTCCCATGGCTTGTCTTCTCATTCTTTTAACATTGTCTTTCATAGAGCAGAAGTTTTTAATTTTAATGAAGTCCAACTTATCCATTCTTTCTTTCACGGATCATGCCTTTTGTATTGCATCTAAAAAGTCATCACCAAACCCAAGGTTATTTAGGTTTTCTCCTGTGTTATCTTCTAGCAGCTTTATAGTTTTGCGTTTTACATTTAGGTCTGTGATCCATTTTGAATCCTTTTTTCCAGAAGGGTAATTTTTGTGTAAAACCTGTGTCTAGCTTCATGCTTTGCATGTGGATGTCCAGTTTCTGGCACCATTTGTTAAAAAGACTATCTTTGCTCCATTGTATTGCCTTTGCTCCTTTGTCAAAGATCAGTTGACTCTGTGTGTGTGTGTGTGTGTGTGTGTGTGTGTGTGTGTGTGTGTGTGTATCTGTTGTGTCTGTTTCTGGGCTCTCTATTCTGTTCCATTGATCTATTTTGTGTACCACACCATAGCTTTATAGTAAATCTCAAGGTTAGATAATGTCAGTTCTCCCACGTTGTTCCTCCCCTGCAGTATTGTATTGGCTATTCTGGATCTTTTGCCTCTCCATATAAACTTTAGAATCAGCTTGTCAATATCTCAAAATCACTTACTGGGTTTTTGTTGGGATTGCATTGAACCTACAGATCAAGATAGAAGAACTGACCTCTTGACAATATCGAGTCTCTCTATCCATGAACATGGAATGTCTCTCTGTTTATTTAGTTGTTTGATTTTGTTGTAATTCTTCTTG
>NW_017731438.1:2425408-2458219 GCF_001890085.2 Hipposideros armiger
CTGCAGCTGAGGGGGTCTAGCAGGCTGGGGACTTTGAATGCCAGGTGGGTGGGGGGCCCTCGTGGGACTGAAAATCACAGCATTTAACAGGATGCCTGTAGTCAGAACACTTCCCAGGCTCCGTCTCCCCTCACTCCATTGGTTTAACCTCATGTTTATAGATAGTTATATTTTATGCACATACATGTGTTCTTTAGTCCTTGTAGCATCCTATAAGCAAAACGTCGTTAGCACCATTATATTGATGAGTTGAATAAATTGCTCATAGTCCCATAACCAGCGATAACAGAGCCCACCACAGAACCCAGATCCACCCTACGCCATGATGTCACTTTTCCCACCCCACCACTATGGCCTGGTGTGCTTTTGTAATAACTGTTCCTTTAGGTTTCAGCTAGGAATCATGCTTTTGAAACATCTAAACCATCTACACACCACTCATGCCTGGAACCTTTCACAAAGGCTAAGCATTGGATATACCGGGTGGTGCCCAGGCCCACGGGCTTGTCACGTGCTGTGAAGGTCAGAATCGCCCTGGGTGGATGGGGATCCCGGCACGCGTGCTGCTCGCCTGTTGCTAGGTTTGTGAACCCTGCGGTGCCCTGGGAAGGCTCAGCGTCTTCCTGGATGCGGTTGCAACCTGTTGAAGGCTTTGAAAATCTATAGCTTGGGAGATATGCAAGAAGTTATATTTTCCGCAGATCTTGCATTCTAAGCACATGTAGAATGTTGGCCTCCGAGGTCTGATACTTCTTTTTCCAAAAGATGTCTCTGACACATTCCTTCCTTATTCACAGAGCTGTCAGCCCTGTTTTGGGCCCTGTCACTTTTGTACATAGTTACCTGTGGTAGCATCTACCGTGCTTTTCCTGCCATTAGCCTCTTGTTTCCATTCAAACCTTTCTTCTATTGCCAGATTCATTTTATGCAGTGAGTTCCTATTTGTTAAACGTCTTGGCTGATTTTCTGGGCTGTCCATAGTTTTGTTCTACCACGTAGCATTATTTCCCAGTGTTCTGTGCTGGGACCGCTCTGTCTGCCTCCATCTCCTCCCTCACGTCATCACTCTCATTAGCAGAGGCTGTTCCTCTCAGTCTGAGAAGCCCGTCTCCCTCTTCTCTACCTGTGTAAACTTCTTACATCATTCAGAGCCCGGTTTTATTTTCCCACCTGGGAAATATCTCTGATTCTTCTAGTCCTCACTGATCTCTTTTCTTGGAAACCCCTGAACTACATACCTCACAATATCTTGGTTGTTCACAAAAGTTTCTGAATAGGTTGTAAGACTTCAGAGCATCCTTTTTTTAATCTCCTTGATGCCCAACAACACCTAGGCACTGGGAGGTGTGAAGTCACCCATCGTTGACAGATTTCGTTGTCGCACTTTTAGTACATACTTACGCACGGTGCTTGAAATGAAGAGAAGTATTGAAACAACGCATATATACAGAAAAGTACTGTGATTTTAAGTTTATTTGATTTTCTACTGCTATGCTGAAGTTTTTTTGTTTGTTTTGTTTTGTTTTGCCTTTGTCTCAACAGCCATCAAAGAAAAGTACACAGACTGGACAGAATTTCTCATTCGTGATTTGACTGGTTCCCGGACAGCACCCGCCAACCTCCTGGAAGGTGTATGTATTGTTGTTATACAGCTATTCTATGTCTGAAGCATCACAGTTACATGAGCTGAAACCTGACGGCACCTTTGCATATATCCTTCTGCAGGTACCTGTGTACACACAGGTATCTATGTCCAGAGAGCCTAACTTCCTGTTTTTTCCTGAGCTGCTTAGGTTACTGATTCTAATGGCATTTGGGAATTTTTGTCTGTGGTACGATCAATAGATGGGAAATTTGCTCTCATGTGAACACATTTTTACCTAATAATATGTTGGAACATCTTCCCGCTGTCCTGTACGTTGAAACCTCTATCCTACATGAGTGAATATAAAACAAATCCTGTCTAATAACTGTTTTGTGTAGTTGACAACTAAGTGTATATAATTATGCTCTAGGATAGTCTTGGAATATACTGATAAATGGTTAACTATCGCATTCTGGATGCATAACCCCAAGATTTAAACACATGTTGTTAAGTAACAATTGAATTAACCTCTCTTATAAAAACAAGAGAATAAATGGCTAAACATATTTAAATATGACTAAGGTAATTTTAAGATACTGAAAAAAAAGTTTAATCTGAAATTTTGATGGTTCATTTGAAAATAATTTTAGGATAAAGCATTTTAATCTTACTCTACATAATAGAACAGGAAGAGAAATGTACTGTGTCATAATTATTGAGCTACCAAATCTGTTTGAAGAATGCCCCTCGCAGAGGGGGAAACACAATGAATAACAAAGAATACAGTGTGGATTTTGACAATATCTTTATTCTCTTAACCTGAACCAAAGTTTCTTTTGTCTCATAAAAGATATTGATACTTTAGAACACCGCTGTCTAATATATTGGGTTATTGGGTTTGCTTTTGTGAAGATTTTGCCTGGTGTATTTGTTTATTTTAATGGCTACTACTTTAATTGTTTGGTTAACAAATCAAAATGATGGTTGGTCACCCTTTCAAAAGGACAAATTGTCTTCCTCTGTTAGGATTTTGTTTGTTGTTTTTTTAACATATTTGCCTATAATGCTGGCTGAACAAACACCCTTTTCATATGTGAGCATATGCTAAGAAGGTCGCTTAGATGGGGCAGTAATTACATATATGCTGTAAACCAACTATTGGGTTCAGTGTACAAATAACTTTACATAATAGTCTAATTTAGTAGATATCATTAATGTGTACTAGATATGTCATCTACACATATCCATGTTTTATGCACATAATCAAAGTACAAGAGGGTCTTGATTATTACAGCAGTGGCCATTGTAAGATAACATGTCTGTTGAGTCTGGTAGAAACTTATAGCCCCATATCATTAGATATATCTGTCTATTGCAAAAGTAGACATTTTGCTACCACATCTTTTCTAGCTCGAGGCAAATTTGGGTATAACTCTTCTTAAAAGCACACTCATTTTTAAGAAATACAATTTTATCTGGGAAGGGTGATTTGTTTGGTGAGAACTTAGCACAAACTGTTATTTTTCTATTGACTTGTGGTTTTTGTGGTTGGATACAGAGTTGGGCAAATGGAAGAGTGGGGGGTGGGGGGAAACACCAGACTGTTTGCCAATAGCTTGGATGATGGTGTGAAAAAATATTATCTTCTGCTGTCATCTGTTTCCATGAGAACCTTAAAATAAAGTTTAAAATAAGGAGTTTTGCTTCTGTTTAAACAGCCTCTGCGAGGGAAAGGCCCTATAGACCTCATTACAGTTGATTCCTTAATAGAACTTCAGGATTCTCAGAACCCTTTTCAGTACTGGATAGTTAGTGTGATTGAAAATGTTGGAGGAAGATTACGCCTTCGCTATGTGGGATTGGAGGACACTGAATCCTATGACCAGTGGTTGTTTTACTTGGATTACAGACTTCGACCAGTTGGTTGGTGTCAAGAGAATAAATACAGAATGGACCCACCTTCAGGTAAGGGCCAAAGCTTTCGCTGCTGTGAATTGTTTTGGAAAAAGATGTAATCATATTTTCCTGGATGTGTCTCTGGAAAAATTTATGAGCTCTGTTGTATCTTGTACATGCGAGTATGTGAATATTAAGCATTTTAACTTTAGAATACTTTCTATAGAGAATAAAACCCAACACCTCAATTAATAGTGCTCTAAAAGGAGAAAGTTGTGTTGGAGGCTGTGGAGAAGTTGATTTAGTTCCTGTGGAATCACTGGTTCAAAAATGAAAGACATAATAGATTGGGAATTGGTCATTTTCTCCCCTTTTCTTTAGGGATTTTGATAGTCTTACAAGGAGGTTCCACAATCTCACATCTGCCCATCCATTCATGCATGCATGCATGCATCCATCCATCCATCCATCCTTCTCTCTATATATCTGTTCATCCATCCATCTATATCCATCCATCCATGTATCCATCCATCTATCTAACCATCCATCCATCCATCCATCCATCCATCCATCCATCCATCCATCCAAATATCCAAACCAAATGCTTCTCATTCTATATAGTCTGTTTTGACCTGGAAAAGGCGAAGAGAAAAAAAATCATCATGCTTTTTTTCCCTGGCACATCAAAGATTTTAATTAGCTTCAAATGTTCTGTCGAGTGACTTTCCCTAGATTTAATTGGATAGAAATAGTGCATTATGCTTTCTGACATACCTCACTGGGCAGTAATCTCAGTGTTTACAAAGTAACTGCTCTTGAATGTTTACTATGTGCGAGGTGGTTTTACATCCGCTGTGTTTATTTTGATTCTAAAAAAGTGCTGCATGTTTGGTGTACTTTCTTTTACAGCAGAGAACATTGAAACTGGGGTTAAGGTACTTGTCCAAGGCCACTCAGCGTGTAGGGGATGCACTGCAATTAAGTTCCAGGCCTCTTGCCCATTCTCTTCTATTCCCCTTTACTGGCCTTACCAACCTTACCAAGCTTTTGATGGGTAGCCGCTGAACAAAAACGATGGATTCTTATAGCATTGCAGACGCCAAGGAAGAAGTCCTCATTTCTTCTAGAAATTCCTGATCTTCATTCTGGTCAATTTCATCGGTCTTTTGGAAGCAAAGATTTAGCTCTTTGCTTTATTAAAGTTGCCAGAAGTGTTTCCTCCCATATTAGCTGCCATTGTTAGTCTTAAGTAAATGAAGCTGAGAAGTTATATTTCCTTTTTCTGTCACTCACAGGCTTTAATTGAAAAGCTTCCTGGTTCTGGGGCTCATGTGTTTTCACTTGTGTTGAATTTGACAGGGGTATAGACATGTAACATGGTATTTTATGAGTATTATTGTTGTCAACGTTTTGAGAAGCAGCCAAGAAATCCATTTATACCCTGAATAATTGGGGACTTTGATGACAAACAAAGGGCTTGTCAGCACCGTGAGGAAAGATCTAAGCTCATGTTTGCCCTGGGATTCATAACGTGGCAGGAGAAATTTACTTTGTGTGGAAAGTTGGGTGTATAAATCTCAGCTTAGTACCTAATTGCTTTATAAATTTCAGGAGAAACCTGTACATGCCAGTGTAACAATTTATAGCAAAGCAAAGGATGACTCGTGGCTTCATAGGTTCTCTGAATTGTTCCTTTCCCATGAAATCAGGGGACTCAGAAGTGAGATTGGAAAATGTCAAGGTAGAAACTTAGGAAATATTTGCATAGGAGCGCTCTCTCTCTTTTACATAATTTGATGTCTGTATAAGATAAGAATAAATTGCGTTTACTTAGTAATTTTCTGGGCATGAGTTGTCTGTGTCACTGAAGAGTTCATGGCAGTCCCTTAAAGACTTTGGGAAAGGCATTACTTATCAAGAAGCTATTTTCTGAACCTTTAAATTGTAGCAAGAAAGGTTGCATACAGGAAGAAGAAAACAAAATGCTACAGGACACTCCAAATGTGACTTTCAGCTGTTGACATGCGGTAATTACAAGATGAAAACTGGAATCTGTTAGTTACCTTGTTCGCAGAACAACACCCAGGAGGCATTTATTTCCCGTGTCTTACACGTGGGATCAGAACCCAGTACTCTGGGTTTGTGTAAATTAATTTCAAGTCCCAGAGTGACTTGTAAAATGTAGATGGTGGTGCTGTTTCCTTAACTGATACACAGGTGGGAATAAAATTTCAGACTTGCATAGAAAATATTAGGCTCCTTTTTTTTTTTTTAATTCCCCAGTATCCTTAAAGAAACACAGAGTGTTGAGCATTTACTGGTGGTGAGAAGCAGTTGGAAGGGCTTGGGGGCGGGGAGGCACACTTGGAGATAAGCCCTTGTGAGCTCTCCCTGCTTTCTGTATCTTCTCTGCTGTGCACCCCACCCACACCGTCACCACTGATAAAAATATTCACAGCCCTTCCTTTAGTTTCACTTATTCTTTTTACTTTTTAAAGGGCCCAATATTTCTCCACTGTTCAGTGCAAATAGAGGTAAGAGAAATAGGCAGTAGCAAAGAGTTAGGAAGGTAGTCTTCAAAACTCGAGGAAACGGTGCTGGATTTTACACCGTCCACCAGTGACAAACCTAGAGTCATTGTGCCTTTTTTTTTTTTTCCTGTCACAAATTGGAGGAAATCACCTGGGCCGGGGAGGATAGAGAGAGGGAAAGAAGTCACCCCATTTGACTCACACACACGGCTGTCAAGGTGTCACGCAGGTGTCGATGGAGTAGGTTGAATCCAGCATCAGTGAAGAAAGGGTCAGGGAATAGAACATGGTAAAATGCAGGTCATCACAGAAGGGGCCGGTAGCTTCCTAAGGTCCGCAGTGATTCAAGCTTTACCAGGAGAGGCCTTTTCTTCAGTGTTGAATGGAAGGCAGGCTGTAGAGCTCTCTGTCCAATCGTGTATCCCCAACACGCTCCACTCATTGATTTGCAGGGAATTGGCCTCCTCTGTTCCTTGAGCTTACTAAACATGGCCCCTGTTTTGGAATGCTGTTGGCATGGCCCACTCCATCACTTCATTCACACCTTTTATGAGTCGCTTTTACTACCCGCTCTGACTGTCAGTCTGTGCCTCCTTCACTGCTGGCACGTTGTAGGTGCTCCGTCAATATTTGACTGATAGGAATTGACCGAAGACGACGTTGGGTATGTCTATGGAGAAGGAAGGAACCAGACAAATTCACCTTCCAAGGGCTCAATAATTGACAAGGCAGTTTGGAGGGAAGGCCCAGAGTGAAGACACTGAAATGGTGAGGGCTGTGCTGCCCTCTTTGCCCCGATGTGTTAGCGGAGCTTTTGAAAATAGGGTCAGAGCAAGTAGAAATGCTCTTCGTTGATGGGATCTGTTGTTTAGCACCCACCCAGATCATGTGGGATGCACAGGAATATGGTCTGTGCAACTCTTGAAAAGTTTTTGTTCTTTTACAAGCGTCCATGTGTGACTCAAACTTGAGAAACATGGCAAAGGAGAAAGAACATGGACTTGGCGTCAGGGTCCAAGTTAGCTGCTGCCTCTGCTTCTGTCACTAGTTAACCAGGCCCCTGGGCAGGTGACTCTACTTCTTTGAACCTCAGTTTCTTTATCTGTGAAATGGAGATAATTCTGTTTACTGTGCTCCTGAGTGTTATAAGGCACTGCAAATGATTGGCATTTTCTAAGTATTCAATCTGCAGTTAGAGGGTTATGGTTATGTTTAGTTTTCTAAAAAACTTAAGTCATTGAGGTCAAGGGTCATTTAGAGGCCCTACCTGCTTTCATATGTATGGATATTTAGGAAGCAAGATAGTCTTATACAGTGAAACCTTGGATTGCGAGTAACGTGGTTTGCGAGTGTTCCGCAAGACGAGCAAACATTTCTAATACATTTTAACTTGGTAAATGAGCGATGTTTTGCAATACGAGTAGTTTGTTTCTGGAATGAATTATGCTCGCAAACCAAGGTATTAATGTATATTCTTTCAGAAGCTAAGGAGATGAAACTTTTTGAGATTTTTTTTCATTTCTATTTCTGAAATTTATTTTTCCATATATATGTATATAGATACACACACACACACACACAAATATATACAGCGGGTGCCAAAAAACTGTATACACATTTTAAGGAAGGAAAAAAACTAACTATATTAATTGTAATACTCAATATATACTGATAACAAAACATGAATATAAGTCACGTTTGACTTCTGCAATTACAAAGGTGCTCAAAGTGGTTCCCATCAGCGTCCAGACACTTCTGATTACGGCGAACTACTGCTTGAGCAACACTGACCAAAGTGCCCACTTGTATGCACTTTTTTGGCACCCACAGTATATATTTAAATCTTTGTCAACTTTTTTTTTTCTTTTTCTTTCTTATTTTAGATAGCTCCCAAAGTTAGGAAGTTTCTGCATCTAACTTAAATGCTTCCTGTTTGAACTGTTTATTTGTTCAGAAAGAGCTGTTGGCTTTCTGTACTGGTCAGCTTGGGCTGGCATAACAAAATGCCATAGACTGAGTGGCTTAAACAACATGAATTATTTTCTCTCAGCTCTGGAGGATGGAAGGCAAAGATTAGGGTGACAGCACAGTTGGGTTCTGGTGAGTGCTCTCTTCCTAGCTTGTAGGCTGCCACCTTCTGTGGCCTCACATGGCTTCTTTGTGTGTACAGGGGCGGGTCGGGGGGGGTGCAAAAGAGAGAGAGAGAGTCCTGTTTCTGGTCTCTTCTGTTAAAGGCACCAGTCCCATCATTAGGCCCCACCCTTGTGACCTCATTTAATCAAGTTACCTCCTAAAGGCCCACCTCCAAATACCATCATATTAGGGGTACGGCTTCAACACATCAGTTTTGAGAGGATGCAAACATTCAGTCCATAACACTTTCTGATGTCTGTTGATAAACATAGATTAGTCTTTCCTCACCGGTCAGCACCAGGTGGGGAAGGAAGGGGTAGAGGTTTGGATGTGCATGAAAAGAAAGGATCACTCCTGGAGGACTTCTTTGCTCTGAGGCTGTGAGGTGACAATTTTGTACACTCCTGCTTCCTGTAGCGCTTACCGTGAATCAGCCAGCCAAATGCTTACACAAAAGGAAGTCACCTCATTCTCACTGAGGCTTCTAAAGATGAAGCAGGACAGATTTTAATTGCGTAGTACTTCCCCACAAATAGAAGTTGATACGATACACTCTGTTAAATTACTTGCAACACGATCATTTTTAGAAAATGTTTTATGTTCTTTTTTTTTTTTAAGTTGAGCCATCCTGCTACCTTTTGGCAGCTCAGCGGCTGCTCAGCTTGGGCCGGGAATCGAACTGCTGTTGCTCAGAGCTCAAACTGTTGAGCAAGCTCTTAACCAACTGAGCCACTTGACCGGCCCTGTTTTATGTTCTTTTAATGGTGATTATTTATTGTCCACAAACTTGTCAGCATAACCAAGTGCCTCTTGTCTAATGACACACATATGGAATGTTGTTCTCTGCTTACTCAAACCACTAGGTGTTTAGCTTTTGCAGGTTAAGTTGAGCATCCCCGACAAAACTGCACTTGATTTTCACCTTTTAAGAAAAGAAGTGTGCCTTGCCATGGGGTTAAATTCCATGTTAGGATTTAATATCCTCAGAAAGAAGATCAAGAATAAGATTGTAGGATACAGGCAAAAATCACGTGGCACCTGGATGTCTTGGTCCATTCTGTCTGGTTGCTAGATCAGAATACCACAGACGAGGTACTTATAAAGAACAGACATTTATTTCTCCCCGTTCTGAAGCCTGGAAGCCCAGGGTCAGGCACCGGCAGATTCATTGTCTGGTGAGGCCTCATTTCCTGGTTCATAGATGGCCGTGTTCTCACTGTGTCGTCATATAGCGAAGGGGCAAGGAAGCTCTCTGGGTCTTTCTTATAAGGACACTAATCCCATTCGTAGGGGCTCCACCCTCATGATCTCATCACCTACCAAAAGCCTCACCTCCTAACACCATCACATTGGAGGTTAGGGTTTCAACATAGGTATTGGGGGGTGATGCAAACATTCAGTTCTTTGTACTGGGCTTCTAGTTACATTTGTCTCTGGTTTCGTGGGTGACAGATGGCACCAGGTGAATGAGGGCTCAACTCTCTGTGGTGACTTGGGGTCTGCACATCACCTCCCTCAGTTCTGATAGTTTGGAACTAACCTTGGTCATTTGGGGCTTTCATTGTTCCTGCTTTGCGTAGTTTTCTTTAACCACTGTTCTTTTTTTTTTTTTTTTGAGCCATCCCCTGCCACCTGTTGGCAGCTCAGTGGCAGCTCAGCTCGGGCCAAGACTCGAACCACTGTTGCTCAGAGCTCGCACTCTTGAGCGATAACCACTGTTCTTTTACCCTCTTCCCTGTCTGTCCTCCCATCCCCAGAGACCTCAGTGACAGGCCGCAGGGCCTCAAGGTGCCCACACAGTGGTCCTTTTCTTCCCCTTTTCTCACGTTTATGTATTCAGATCCTCCCTTTGGTCTTGGCTTTTGGAAATTGCCACCCTTTCTTGTGACTCAGTTCTCCTTTCGCTACCATGCTAAGGTGGAACTTCCTATTAGACTTCCAGATCCCTGGAAAAGCCAGTTTGTTCTTGTCTCCTCAGGAGGGCCAGGCTCTTGCGTGTCCCTAACCGCCGGCCCCTTTTAGACAGCTGCACTTGGTGTCCTCTGACTTTTGCCCTCTGGAGTCCTCACAATTGCTTCCCCCTTCACTGAGATTTTGATGCTGGGCTGAACCACTGGGACATTCTAGCGGACCCTTCTACCCTTCATGGGACAATTTGTAGGGCTCCATGACCTGGTCCCTCTTCCTTCTTTGATAAGCAACTTCTTCTCAGCACCCCATTGGGTTGTTCTCAGCACCACCTGGGATGTTGGAGGGACCATTCACTTATTCTCTATAGAGAGTATTTATTGGGGCCCCACTGTGTTCTCGCAAATATGGTAGTCACTACTAAGAAGAATCACATTCTATTCTTGGTCTAACATAGAAATACCAGATTGGAAAAAACATTCCCAGAGGTAGAAGAGTGTAAATGAAATGCTGGAAAGGATTCTAGGCAATATACACACGGGGAGCCTATTTAGTCATTAATGACTCTTCCTGTGTCTTTATGTAACTGACAGTGAGTGGAGGAGGCAAAGCATTGGTGACTTGGCTAGTTGTGGCAGCATCTTTCGGCTGCCATAATTATAGTAGTCTGCAAAGACTACTAAGTAAATAAACTGCTAAAACACAGGGGCTTCAAGTTCAAGAAGCGCTGAGGATCGTAATATATGGCTCCATGCTAAAGAGCAGACATGCAAGAAATTAAAAATATAGCCCCAGAGGTTTCAAGTTGCCTTTCGACTGTACTTAGATTCATATTCATACCCAAACTGTCTGTCTGAGGGATCTGGGGTTGATATAAGGACGGTATAAACATATCTACTTCAGAGTGAGTGCTTCTGCAAATCCTGTTTTGATAAGGTCTTAAATCTGTTGAGATCAGATAGTAAAATTCCCCTGCAGTGTCAGCAATCGGTGTACAACACACCGTGCTCAACCAATTTTTTTCTTTTAATTGTGTATTCGGACCGTGTAACCTCCACTCGTAAATCCCTCTCCCCCCACCACCGCGGGAAAAGTATGGGCTACACGTGGTGTGTTAGCAACATTTCAAGTGTAAATAATAAACTTGGTTGGCAAATTTTAATTTACCTTTTAATAACTATCTGACTTACATGGACTATTTTTAGCATATGTGAGCCTAGAGATTTAGTGAAAAATAATGCTGTAATAACTGAAAATGCCAGAGAAGAGCTGTTTCTAGTTTAGCAATTTATCAGATAGTAAGTTCTTCATCAGTGGATATTACTTCCCAGGTAATATATAGAATTTGGGGCAGTGGATGACTGAAGATGTTGCTAATGTGATTTATACTGTTAAATTACCTACAGAATGCCAACAGAATGCCTGCAAATGTTCCCTGAAGAAGAGCCCTATTAAGTTTATTCTTCATTTCTGAAAGCAGAATCCCAAGTTGCTATTTAACTTCAGAAAAATCCCTTTAGCAGGTGGTCTTTTATGGCAGGCAGGGTGTGAGTTCTTACGGTTGCTGAGCGTGCTGGCTTATTATAAAGTCCCAGGAAGATAAAACTCAAGAAAGAACCACCCAGTAGAACATTTTAGTCCTTAAACTCTTATGTGGTTTGCTGTTGATACAGAAATCTATCCTTTGAAGATGGCCTCTGAGTGGAAATGTGCTCTGGAAAGATCCCTTATTGACGCTGCAAAGTTTCCTCTTCCAATGGAAGTATTTAAGGTAAGAAGTGTATTGATAGCAGTTTGTCTACTCTTGTCAAGAATATACTGTGTAAAAAGTTTCCTACATCAAATCTTTTCCCAATCTTTGAAAAAGCTACCTCCTTGGCCAGTTTCCATTTCAAATGTTGAAAATGTTATCTGTTCCATTTTGTCATGTTTTGTAATCTTCACAGAGACTCATATTACAGGAGACAGATGAAACGTTTTTAGGTTTACTGTTTTTCTCCATAATGGATTATTGTAGAAATCTCATTTTCACTTCCTTACTCCGAACGGAAGAAACAAAAGAAAATATGCAAAGTCTATTTTTGATACTTGTTTGGTAAAAATAATAGAACATGATGCTTTTTCCTGATGGTTCAGTTTCCTTGATGGCTCAAGAAACTTGTATGAGTATCTATTGGATATTAGGCCTTCTTCTGGCTGCTCATAATAGAGTATAGAAGAAACATACCGCCACCGAAATGGATTGCCAGGTTCTTAACACTTTAAAAATTATGCTTAAAACTTACATGAAGTAGCATGTTAAGTTCTGGACAGGAATGATCCATTTGGGCCAAAGGAAATCATAAAACCAGTTCTTTGGAACCCGAATGTGTGGGAGAGCTGCACCACCCAGTTCATTTGCTGGAGCGCTAAATGTGATTGTAGATGATTGACATACACTTTCCAGTCCCGAGAGGGCTGGAAAGTTTCATATGGGAGGTGAAATTAAAGCGGGTGTTTAGGTACCACGTGCAGTGTGAGCTTAAGGCTTGGGCTGGGGGCATTGGCGTCCTGAAGTTTATTTATGCAGAAGCCCTCGCTCGGCATTTTAACCTGTCATGGCAAATCCGGAACCTTCCTGTGTGGGGCACTTTCCTGGCTGGTGACGCTGGGCTTAGAAAGACCTCTTTTGAAACTAGTTATATAATTACGTTCTGAAGATGAATGGAGTGATGGCTTTTACAGTATTTTGAACTTACTGTAGTTGGGGAACAGTATAAATACCATGTTAGCAACAGGGATCACTGACAAGGAACTTTATCTTGGGCATTTTGTTTGGTTTTGCTAACTGACCAAATACTTCTCACTCCTCTCATCTTCCCTCCTCCTTCTTTCCTCCCTCCCTCTTCTCATACTATCTTCCCCCTGCAAAAAAACAATAATAATAAAGAAAAACAGCATTTGCTCTTTTGTAACCTGTCTGCCTACACTGCCTCTTCATCCTCTCCACCCCCATCACAGTCTTTCTGGTGGCCTTAATAATATTTTCAGTGTACAAATATGATTATGTCCCTCACCCTTGAGAAAAATAATTTTTGTTTAGAAATATATCATACACATGTAAGGGTTTTAAAGAGTACTAGAGTGAAAAGACAAATACCCTCCCTTCAGTCTAGACGTGGGAAGTTGCCCGTCTCTTAGAACCCTTCCACTTCGCTGGTCCCTGATCCTGTCCCCTGGGTCTGCCAGGGTCACTGGTACCATAACTTTTGCGATAATCATTTCCTTGCTTCTCTTTGTAGTGTTACCACCTGTGTATGTTTTCCTAAATTTAATTGCTTCTGACAAAATAAGACGCAAGCACAATCCTAATTATTTTAGGAGAGGCCGTTTTCCTGCTCTTCTGAGGGGAAGATGGCTGTACGGTGTCTGGGGTCAGCAGCTGGCTTCACTTCTCTTTAGAGTCCGCAAGAGAACTGGGTAGGTGAAGTCATGAGCTAAGAGCTCTTAAGAATAACAGGGATCACAGTCAGGTCATCTGCCCAAGCTGTAGCATGGACTGCAGGTACTGGACATCCCTTAGAAAGATGGACAGGAGTCGGTTGGTTTATATTTTCAGCGTTTATGGCCTTACGCCAGTTCCAGAAACAGCCCCAGGCACATTTCTGTGCAGGGAATTGAGCGTTCTCATCTGCTCCAGGCAGCTGGACCAAGAGCAGGGACCAGGAGTTGTTTAGTATGTGGTCAAAATGAGCCAGATGCTTACAGTCTTGGTCTGTCTTGCTTTGGCATTCTGACCTCAGGTGACAAAGGCGAGGAAAGGTGAGAAGCCATCTTAGTGATGGTGGCCTGCAGCATTTCTTCTCACTTCGAGTGATGTCTTTGTTCTACCCTCATCCTTAACTGACAGTTTGTATGCAGACTTATTATTTAGAACTATGAATACTAAGCCTCAGAAGGTGTAAACATTAATAACCCTAATATATTTTTTACTGAAAATTTACTAATTTATTAAACATGTATTGAACAGCTACTCTCTGCAAAAGCCTGTTGACCTGTTTCTAGGGTTTAATAATTTGTTTACATTTTCACAAATATAGTTACTTTCTTCCCACACTTAAATGTCTTTCTGTTTAAATTTAGACTATTATTTTGATGAAGTACCTGAGAATTATCATCGTACTCAATATTTTATTCATACTTAATAGTTGCTTTAAGAGTAGATGCTGAATATTTTCTATTTTTTTCACAGGGCCTGCAAGGAATAGGCACTTAATATATAAAACATTGGTTGAATTGAAAGTTATGTTTTCTTAAAGCTTGTGTGGTACTTTTAGAAATATTTTCTCTTATTTTCATTTGGTGGAAAAGAAATGGGCAGTTTTAGTTTCTTAACTTTGCTTTGTATGGAGTTAACATTTATACATTTAATTTTGAAATCATGAGAATAATCACTGTATTCATTTCCTAAGCTGCTGTAATAAATTACCACAAACTGGGTGGCTTAAAACAACTGAAGTTTATTCTGTCCTAGTTTTGGAGGCTAGAAGTCAAAATGAAGGTGTCAGCAAGGCGCTGCTCCCTCTGAGGGCTGAGGGACAAACGCTGTCATGAGTCTGTCCTAGCTTCTGGTGGTGGCCTGCTGGCCTTAGCATCTCATGGCTGGTGGCTTGTAACTGTCCCTGCCCTTCACGTTCAAATGACCTCTCTGTGTGTCTCTCCAGATGTCCCTTTACTTGTAAGGACACCGATCATTCAATTCGGGCACATCCATGATAATGCAGTAGGATCTCAGTTTAACTTGATGACATCTGCAAAGAACAATTCCTGCATCAGGTCACATTCTCTGGCTCTGGAGGGACATGAATTTTTTGGGGCTATTCAGCCCAGTGCAACCACATTTCATGTGTGTGCAGTAATTTAAGATATCATGTCATAGTATTCTCCACTGAGTTATTCTACTTACACAGAGCTAATTAAGTGCAGAGAAATTATATGGGGCGGGGGGTGCATACGATGAGATTCAAACTCTCTTAGTAGTTACTTCACTTCATAAAAACAAGAAATTTTCTGTTCCTCTCAAGTTTGTAGAAGCATCAGTGAGCGGTATTCTCTAGTGTGCAAAAAATAGAACGACGGAAGTCAAAGCTAAACACATTTACTGGACAGAGACGGGCAGTATTTTAACACAATTCTTTTTATTATTTGTACTCTTTAGATAAAGTGGGTGTTTTGATGGGATGGCTCTCATGCAGTTGCAGTGTTTGTCATTGGGCAGAATGTGTTCACCGATCTACATTGGCATCTGTATAGTTATGTCTGTAAATGCAACCCAGTACAGTTCATATGCAGAATTCCCCTCCTACATACATACAAACAGTAACAGTGCAAAAGCAAACTCATTTACCTGGGATTTTAGAGAACACTTTGAATAGCTTTTGAACACCATAATTTACTGGGAATTCTGATTTCCCTTTTTTGGAAAATGCAGATAATCTTCTAAATGTACCTTCAGTTGAAAGGTAAGTAATTAATTAAATGGGTACCAAACAAAGTGAAGGGGATTTAAAAAATACATTTTATTGAAAAATAATGAAATAATTTTTCCCCCTGAAAACCAGCTTCATTATTTAGAGACTTACTAGATTGCCCAAACAATTCATATATTAATACTAGTTTACTCTTGAAAAGTAGTAAGTACATAGAGGTGACTTTACTGCATGTCTGCACAGTCTCTCCTTGGCTTTCTTTTTTAACTTAAGATGTAACCTTTGCAAGCCATCATTTGATTAACTTAGGACACGTCCCATTGTCAAAGTCAAATACCCCAGTTTCAACAAAAGCTTTTTACTTATGTCTTCATAAAGAATCACTAGGATTGGTTTCTCTCAGTTTGTTTCTATCATCAAAAAATGAAGTGCTTACAGGACTTATTCAGTTTTTTTTTTGGCCAGCGATTCCTATACTATTTCAGGTTTCTAATTCACTTTAAATATTCACTAAAATACAACAAATGGGTATGGGGGAATTTAGTTAAGTGCTAAAATTAAGGGCCAAGAGAGACTGAAAATTAAGCATCTAATTATAATTAATGTACTTTTTCATATGTCAGACATTCATAAGCTTTCTATAAGTACTGTTGCTTTTCATTCTCTGCAGTTCTTTTAAATTGTAATCTACCTCTATGACCGCACTTGTTTGCAAATATTAAATTATAGAAGTTTCACTGATAACTCATGTATAAGATCTACAAATATGAAACAGCAGTTCCTGGTGTATCAGTTAATTGAAGCCAAGCTTTTTCCCCTTAGACAGATGTGTAGCCTCCAGCTTCCTTCATTCATGATCACGCCTTGAATTTCAGGGAAAGAACATTATTTGAAATATCACTAAACTCCATGAATCATTTTTATCCCTTAAAGAAGAGAAATTGCTTGACATTTTTTAAAAATAGATTTTTTACTTTTTGGAGCAATTTTAGGTTCACAGAAAAATTAAGGGGAAGGTACAGAGACTTCCCACACAGCACAGACTCCCGTACTCTCAGCATCCCCCACTAAAGCTGAACCTTTGTTAGAATTGATGACCCGACACTGACACATCATTTTCATCTGAAGTCCCTAGTTTTCATTAAGGCTCGCTCTGGGCGGTGTACATCCTCTCAGCTTGCACAAATGTATAATGACGTATATCCGCCATTATTGTGTCATACAGATTATTTTCACTGCCCTAAAAATCCTCTGCGCTCCACCCACTCACCCATCTTTCCCTCCTATTTGTTTGAACTTGTGTTTGTCATTAAAAAAAAGTTTACAATCTCAGTGCCCCTGATATTTCAAATAAGCTACTTAGAGATTTGCAGTAGCGTGAAGGGAGGTATAAAGAACTGGGACTTGAGGTCAGAAACCTTGGCTCCCTCCTTGCAGTCACTCTGCCTCTCTCACCTCTGTGCCAGGGTCCCCAGATCCGCACCAGGTTTGGTAATTCACCAGGATTCTCAGGGCTCAGGTGTTGTTACACTCGCAGTCACAGTTAATTATAGCAAAAGAACATAAAGCAAAGCCAGCAAAGGGAGAAGCCGCATGGGATGCATAAGCTGCAAGAGTCCCCTCCTGGTGAGTCCCAGGGGAGACTGAATTCCTCCCACAGCAAGTTGTGTCTACACGTGCTGAGCTTTGTCTGCCAGGGAAGCTCATTAGAGACTCAGTGCCCAGGGTTTTTATCGGTGGCTGGCCACGTAGGCATGCTTTGCCTAGCATGTATCCAAGTTCCAGACTCCCAGAAGGAAACTAGGGGTTTTTGTATGAACCATGTGGCTTGTGCAAAAACAGTGTCAGCACAGTGGGCCACTCTCATACTTAGGAAAAAAATTTATATCAGTGTAGGGTACTGTTTATCAGCTGTGTTCCCAGGTATATCAGCCAGGGCTAACCCTGCAAGCAGGCCCTTTCTAAGGACCGTAGTCTCAGGCCTGCTATGTTAATCCTGCACACCTCCGTTCAGTCCATCCACAGAGCCTGTTGGCTCTACCTTCAAAATCTATCCCCAATTCATCACTCTTCCCTAGTCCCAGCTGCTCTCTCCATCCTAATCCAAGCTGACATCTCTCTCCTGGGCTGTTGCATTCTTTTGAGAACTTTTCCCCCGGCTTATAATCATTGCTGCCCTACAGTGTGTTCTTCAGAGAGCAGCCAGAGTGATTCTTTTGAAACAAAGTTCAGATCAAATCATTCTTTTACTTGTGAGTCTGGTGGTCTGTCATCCACTCAGGGTTTGCTGTCCAGGGTCCTGCATGTTCCTGTTCCTGCACCATCTGCCACTCGGATCCAGGCCCTCATATGCTGTGCTGCACCCTGGCTTCCTGTTGTCTGTCCCTCTAAGACTAAGCCCCCCGCCTCCTTCTCGGACCTTTGCAGTAATGCCCTGTCTGTCTGGAAAGTGATTCCCCCAACCCCCCACCCCAATTACCTGCAGGGCTTCTTTCCTCCCTCTCCTCAGGCTTCCCTTTAAAATAAATATAGCACTTTTTATCATCATCACCTCCTGTTTTATTTTTCTTCATAGCGCTTATCCCCAGACATACTCTGTATTAATTTGCCTTTTTTTTTTTTTTGCATCAGATCTCTTTCCCTTAGCTGGAATGTAAGCTCTGTAAGAGCAGATTGTTTATTTTTATGTGTGAGCCACCCCCCAGGGGCCGTGAGCAGTGCCTGGCACACACAGTAAGCACTCAGTAAAAATTCTTGAACGGACTGGTGAAGAAATAAGTACAAAAACCAAATTAGAAGAATAACAACTCAGGGAGGTCATCAATGTAACTTCAATGAAGTAAAGCTGAGTGGTTGGATGGCTATGTATAGAAAGGAAAGAAAGGAGTCAGTTGTTAGTGCAAGTAAATTCACTGCTAAGCTGGTATTTTCACGATCAGCTAAAAATACCCCAGGTCAGCCTGTGGATGAGAACAGGAAATAGTTGAGAGCACCGCGAAGAATATTAGGGATGAACTGAAATTAAGAAAACATCTCAGCATGAAAGAAAACCCCATTCTATGAAATCTGCTCATGAGCTTGCCATGTCAATGTTTGCTTTTTGCTGAAAATGGCCGCAGACAAGACTTGCTCCTGCCTCACCAGTATCACGTGGGGGCTGTGTTCTTTTCAGCGTGTCTGGCTTTGATGATCTCCCTGGGTCTTTATGATAATGGACTATAAGATGCTGTGGTGTTACAGATTGCTTCCTCACCAGACAGCTAGATCTGTGGAGATACATGGGCTTGCAGAATGAGAAGAAAACACTGGCAATAAATGGCTGGGCCTCCTTCTAGTCGGTCGGTTTTCGCGCTCCATTGCGTTGCCGTTTCTGATATCACACCCACTTCCCCGGGGTATGTATTGTAACTGTGAATACACGAGATGTGGTTGGGCAGGGATGACCTGATGCTTTCCGGTTACTTCCGTTTTATTGGGAGCTGAAGAGAGATGTGCTTTTCATTGGGAGATGCACCCCCCCCCCGGATGCTTGCTGTGGTCCATTGCATTCTTGCCTCCCCAACCAGTTCCCATTCAATACCTGTGGCTGTGGTGGAGGTTAAAGGGAGCCAAGGTCACGGTAACTGAGCTTTTAGCTTCATCAGGACTCACAGAGGATCGGAAGTGTACCTGATCTAGAACTTGGACAAAATACACAGCTCTTGGTGCCCCTACCACAGCTCCATTTCTGTAGCCTCTGACATAGGTTATCTGTTAAACAGATCCAGAATTAGTATGCCTAACAGGCAGCCTTGGGATCTGTAAATAAAGGGCTTTTAGTAACGGCGAAACAGTGAGTTCCATCTAGTTTGGTCTGGTTTCAAGCTGCCTGTCATACTTGGTTCATGGCATCTGCCTTTCCTCATAGGTTAAAGTTTAATAAACAAAGGGAAGGGGCAGCTGAGAGAAAGCTAATTGATCAAGATGCTGCATGTGGTCATTATTATTAGTTTCTTCAACACAAGCAAACAAACTTCAAGAAAGAAAGGCATTCTGGGCACGTATTTCTTCCCTGTGAAGAGCGCTCAGGCAGTGCTCACAATACACTGAAGAGTCCGCATCTTGTTATTTCTTTAGTTCTTTTCAGCTCGGAATCGTGTACCTGTCAGTGTGATGGTAGCTTTAACCCTTAGGAGGGAATCTCTTCTGTATTTTTGCACCTGAGACCTTGATGGAAGGCCAGAGAGAGAATGTCACATGTGGCAAAGAGAGAAGGGCTTTTCTTTCTCATTCCATCTGGTACAGCCAAAGGGGGGGTAAGAAAGGAAGCGAGCTGTTTTCTCTCGAAAGATTGTGATGTTGTGGTTTCCATGGTGACTGGTTTCTTTTTCTCTTGTTCAGCAGCTAAATACAGCAACAATAAAAAAATTCGTAGCTAAGTTTGGCCTTCAGGTAGGATACTTAGATTCTCTCAGATTTGCTTTAGGCGCCCTATATAGGGACAGAACTTAATTTTTTTGGCCTGACATTCCTGGTCAGTTCCACCTGGCAGAGTGTCTGATACCAGCTACTAATTGTTCAGTAAATGTTTGTGTGGAACGTGGTTGATATTTCCTTCTCATCCAGTTAGACCCAAAGGATTCTTTTAAAGACAGGCTGCCTGAGATGGTAGGTCGTTTTGGTATCAGAATGATGGCTTGTCGCCTGTGATCCTGTCAGCATTGTTGACTTACTGTCTGAGTTTTCTATGCAGTGGCCCTTACCTCACCACACACCTGGTCCTGCAAAGCACAAACTCTGCAAGATTAGGGCCCTGGTCCCTCCTTTGCCATCCTCATTTCTTTAAAGACTTGGAGAGGTTCGTTCAACAGTCTCTCTGGGACAATAAATCACAGAGAAGTTGCGCTTATGTAATATCCGTCCTTCGTGACTTACAGAAGGGAGAGGGAGAGAGCTTGTCTGTGGTTATTCTTTGTGTGTTCTGGGTTCTGGCATCAAAGCCCATGAATAACATAACTGAAAGAGGACCGTGGGGGCCATCTCGTATTTATGAGCATTGGAGAAAATCTTATAAGAGACATACTAAAGAGGGCGGCTTTGGTCAAACAATAAACGTAACTGTAAAAATCACAAAGCCCCAATGTGTAAAGAGTTTGTTCCAACAGTTGTTTGATCGCAGGGGCCTGAACACTGCTGCCTGCAGTCTGCTAGATAGCAATTGGTTTTAATTCTCAACATTAAGAATGTAAGAATGTAGTCAACTTTTGGTTACCTGGTCTGGGAGTTCTCATTCCCAAATGGCTTCTGGGAGCCGCTGATTATCCTGGCTCTCACCAGTTCCTGCAGTGCCATGGAAGGCAAGATTATATTAGCATGAACTTAATGTAACTGGTGTTGGGATACAGGGAAGGGGGGCCATGAATCTTTTCTTTACAAAACAGAAACATTTCAAAGTGATTGTAGCATTATATTTTAGTTTTTCCAATTTTCCATTAATGAGAATAATTAAAACTTGATTATAATTCTTCACTGGAGGATGTGATAGTAAGCCACAATAAAATTGGATGGAGGCGTTTTTTTCCCCTCCTAAAAACACATACAGCTCCTTTGTAGGTTAGCTCATACTTTAATTTCCACGGTGCCTTTCCTTGACAATCATTTGCAAATCACAGAATCTCAAGTAGGGAAACCCATGTGAAGAGAAGCTTAAGCCCTCTAGGTGTCCAGAGCTTTAAGGTCTAATGGAAAATGAGGACAACGTATGATAGGGCCCCAGCACACCGATGCTTCTGTGTTACTGAACCCCGACCTTCAATGCACTCCCTCCTGCCCTGGGAAAGGCACCTGAGGGTGTGTGTGTAGTTGAGATGTAAATAAAAGCGTGGGAATCCTTCAGCCCTGTGTTTTCTCTTTTCATGTCTATGGAGAGTCATCCTACTTTGAGTTTCTTTGTCTTGATGGCATAAAAGTCAAAGGTAAGGTTAAAATCGGCTTCTAGCTTTGTCTCCAGCCCCATTTATAAGCAGAATGACCAGTGTAAACAAGTCAGGTAAACTCTTGCATGACTGTATCATGGCGCTCGTGGAGTTGCCCGCAACATATCTAGACCCCAACCAGGATTAAATTTTTCCCTAGGATCTTGGTTTTTCTAAAAGTAAATACATGCATACATGGCATACATACCTCCAGTTTGCAAAGGAGCTTGGGAAATGTAGTCACTTCACTTGGCAATTTTGCACAAATTCGTTCACTCACTGGACCTCAATGGTTTCTTGAGCACCCAGTGATTCCGGGAGCCTGCAAGTCCATTAGTGAGGGGATAACGAGCTAGTCATAGCTGACATGTGATAAGTCCTTGTTCTCGTGTCATGAGCTATACACCTTTGGAATATCTTTGGGATATATATTAACCCTTCCAGACCCTTCAGTATAGCATACAGCAAAAACAAACAAACAAAAAAAAACGCAAACAAAACCATAGGTAATTCGTACGAACTTCCACATCATTCTCCAGTGGACCGTTGCTCCAGTAGTACTGACGATCGCTTCTAATTCTTGAGCACCAGCAGGATGAGACGTTGTACTGGGCACTCTGCGTCTATAGCCCCGTTATCCTCACAGTCACCTGGCAAGGTAGATCATATTAGTCTTACTGTACATGCGAGGAACCCAAGGCTCAGGGAAGTTAACCTCTTGTCCTGCTTCATGGAGAGCCTGTGCTGGAACCAGGGCCCAAACACAAGTCTGTCTGAATCCCAAGGTCGAGGTTTTTTGTTGTTGTTTTTTTTCGCGTTGCTTTTTCCAGTTTTTAGACATAAACTAGGATATTTAAAGGCTGAGCCAAGTATTACTGTAACAAAGAACCAGAAAATGAATCCTGAGGGTGTTACATGTTGCCTACCAAGAGTAGGACCTGGAAGATGCTGACTGACTCATCACCCATTTGCTTTTGGTAGAAGCTCTGTCCGCGTTTTGAGCATGTGGTTCTCAACTGGATTGAACTTGCCTGTCTGGGGACATTGGGTAATGTCTGGAGGCATTTTGATGGTTCACAGCTGGGGGGTGCTACTGGTATCTAGCAGGAAGATGTCAGAGATGCGGCTATAAACACCCTACAATGCACAGGACAGAGCCCGCATTCAAATTATCTGGCCCCCAAATGCCAACAGCGCCGGGGTGGAGGAACTCTAGTCTAAAGGGTGAATCCTTCTGTCGCCTGGAAACAGGTGGACTAGTTGAAGCGATGGCAGCGGGGTTTGAGGAAGGCACTTGATACCGTAACTGTTCTTAGATCTGTGCCAGGCTGGTTGGCAGTGGCACTTTCCAGTTTGAAATCTTGCCCACCTGTGACAGAACATGGTTCGGAGGGGGTCAGCTTCCTGTGTTCCAGGAGCTGCTGTCCGCCTCTGTGAAGGTGAGGACCCAGGCTGCCTGCTTTGTGGGGAAGGTGTGCTCATCACCAGTTCTTCCTTCTGTCTCTGAAGGGTGGCATCTACGTGAGTGGATGGAGGGCCGCTGGTCATATTTCCATGACAACAGTTTGGTTGCATTTGGGGCCCTCGGCAGCAGGGGCAGGCAGCTGTAGTTCTGCCAATGGGGTGTGAGGCCAGAAGGGACGCTGACGCACAGAGTGGCCCCCAAGCTCTTCTTCAGTCAGCAGCACCAAGATGGTCAAAAGCGTTGCTGTGGAAACACAAGAAGGTCCTCTCACTTATTGGGAGAGAATTAAGCGTGAGAAAAGACAGTGAAAGCACTGTTTACCTAAACACACAAAATCAGCCTTGTTTTTTTTTTTTTTCCACAGTGGCGCTGTAAGGTGGAATTTCTTGCTGCTTACAAATGCTTTTATGGTGCTAAATGTTAATCAATGAAAGACATTTTCAGCGCCTCTATTTTTTTTTGAACGACCTAATGTATGAGTTTTTGGACTTCCTGTGAAATAGGCCTAGTGTAATTGCCATGTAATAAACCCTGTGCTTCAAGTTGAAATATATGGCACTACATTTCCTCATTACTATTTTTTAACTTGATTTAATGCACGACTAGTAGATAAAACTGCTATTTACGGCTGTAAGTAAAAAATGGAAATGCTTATGAGTGTTCAGCTTACAGATTTTTTATTGCATTTTTTGTTATAAATATTTCATTGACTAAATTTATTTAATTCAGCGCACTGGAATTGAAATGTACTAATGCTACTGCCGTAATAAATGCTGGCATCATAATGTCCAGTTTTAGATGAAACTAATACGAGCGTAATTTTCTAATGAACATATGAGCACTAGATCACTGATAAAACAAAAAAGAAGAAAACTGTGATGAACTGCACTGGATCTGTTTTTTAACACGACATGTTGGTATAAAGAAAGGAATTAAAGCTTAGTTCATTATATATCAATTTGGATGTAATACTAATTAAAACCTTCCTTTGACTTCGCCGAAGCCTATTCTTAGACATTATGCAAATTAATTGAGGCCTTTGAAAAGATTCAATGTTTGAGTCCCCTGTGGACCCCAAACTGGCATGTTGGGAACTGACAAAATTATACTGTGCAGTATTTTTTTGTAACTATGTTCTAGTAAATGAATTTGGTACTTAAAATGTGGAGGAGGGTGGCGTTACGTATCTATTTGTTGTCCATTTTATTTCATAACAGTATAAGCAAAAAGGAAGAGCCAGAGAATGAAAGAATGACGCTCAGGTTGCCACCCCTGAAGGGAACTTCCTGTAGCCTTTGGTTGTGGGACTCAGGCGAAGACTGGTTTCCACACAGGGAAGGAAGGACTCGCTGCTCTTCCATTAGAATCCTCACAGAGTGCATTTTCATTGTGTTGTGTTAATTAGTTTGAACTCACTCTCCCCTGTGCCACATTCTTCCTATTTTGAGATTGTGGGAGGTGTATTTCTCTAACGAAGCAGGGAGGACAGGAAACATTTTGGGAGCCTGTGATAACCACATGCTAAGTTATGAGAGTATAATCTAGAGTTCTTTCAAGCCCCAAAGTAGGTAGAGAGGGGCATTATATTCAGGTAGGCATATGGGAGAGAGCGGACCCTAAAATGATCGAATGTTCTTTCTGTCTTCTCTTTCCTCTGTCTCTCAATTAGTAATACTCTTTGTCTCCTTCTGTAGATGAATGCTTACAGCCCTTTGTCTCTTTGATAAAGGACTTGGTGTTCACCCTGAAGCTTTGCCACTCTGAAGTTTGGGCTTGTGCTTACTCACGGATGATTAATTTTAAGGCAGCTTCATGCGGTAGTGTTTCTTTAATAGCTGTGTTTGATTCTTCCAGAATCAAAGCTAGTGCCTTCTGCCAGCCATGGCAACCCCTTCAGAGGCAGACACTCCATCCGAGGCTGATGTTTAAAGCAGTAGGTGACCAGTATGTACTCGGAGGTGGTCTCATCTTCTTGACCTGTTTCATGGGTGCAATAAAGTGGCACATGAGCCAAACTGTGAAGCCAAAATGACCAAATAGATTGTGGTTTGTCCCAACGTCTTTTCTAGTGTTATCCTTCATATTTATCACTCCTCAGTCATTTTCTAACTAAATCTCAAGCCTCTCAATGTCACATCATCCACTCTTCATTCACATAACTTAGTGCTTAACACAGTATTTACAACACCTCCGATAGATTGAGACTCGTGTGGCCTTTGCAGCCAGGAATGTTTTCTAGATTCACTGTGTTTCTCAGATGAACCTGTGTGGGTTAACACTAATGTTATAAGATAGAAAGTTTTGATAAAGGTTGACTTAAGTACCGTGGGCATCTTGCTGCACACTTTTCTTGAATCTTCATTGCTTAATGGACACGCAGAATCAGTTTGTAAAAACTATTTGTCTATTGTTGATGAAGACTGCGACTAACTTGATATAAACATTTTGGGGGTAGTTGTTGGTGTCGGAATTCTCTCTGACACATCTTTTTCATAAGCCATTGAAAAGTGTTATGAATTAACAGCAAAAATGGGAGCTTTTAAGAAAAAATGGTCAGTATTACAAACTATCACTTTTTAACTTGACAATATCTGTCTTGGAAATAAAAACTGGGGGAGCCTGTAGATTGTAAGGGTTTTGTTTGTTTACTAATTAGCAATCAAAACAATAAGTGCTCCTTTTTGGTCTTTGCTTCCCAGTGTGTCCTATAACCTGAGAGCTATTGATGACTTAGAGTCGGACCACTGGGATTTGAGTCCTGGTTCTTCTTGTTAGCCCTGTGTCTTTGCTTGGGTACCTTAACTTCTCTGTGTCTTAATTTCTTCACTGAGAGATGGGTACTGCCCAATAGTCAGTTGTGAGGGGAAAATGATCATACAAGGAAAGGGCTTACAAGTGTTTACAATATATTAATTGTTGTTGTTTCTACCTGCTTGCTATTTTACACCAAAGCAAGTTATTCTCGGCGCAGTCACTGTTTCTCAGTGGGAAAATGTGAGAGCTACTTGGGCACTGGAGAGAATAAAGCTGATGAAACCTGAGTGGAAAACCGAAGTTGATGGACACATAATCTCTTTTCCATTGCCAATTGACTGAAAATAAGGTTCCCTGAAGAGCGATTTTTTTTTCTTTTTTAAAGGGAGGCTGGTAAGACAGTCCTCCAATAAAATAAATGGTATTTTATTTCTGATCAATATAAAACTATTTTAGGGCAAAAAAATAAAAGGTGTAGCGATGAATGTCGGTGGGAACAACATTGCCAGCATTTCTTCAATGGAGTTTTCTGTACGCAACTTCCCTGGACTCTAGCGCATTTAAATAAACAGTATTTCTTGAATGTGACGGGCACGTTTGCAAATGTACTGAGGGCTTAGTAACCCCTCCCGATTTCAGGAATAACATCATTCTTGATCCAGTAATTGTGAAGTGTGAGTGATTCTCTAGGGCTTTTGCAAAGGCCGGGATGTAGCTTCCAAGCCACAGTGAATATTCCATTATCTCTCAGTAGATAATTGGTTTTGTGAATCATCTTCAGGGGCCAGGAGCTCTCTCTCTCTCTTTAACATAGAGAATGATTAGCTGGTGCTGGTATAAATGAATGTATATACTCTGACTACATTAACAGCCCAAAGTTAATGGTCTGGGGGTGATTCATTTGTTTTTTTTTTGATGAGAAACAAATCTGTACCTTCACTCATATACTAATTTGGACGCACATAGACATGTTCACAGAGCTGAGAAGGTCTGTGTATTGGCCTATTTGGGAATTTACTGGTGTTGAATGCTTTGCTTATGAAAAAAAAATTTTTTTTAGAAGTGTCTAAATGACTCCTTTTGCCTTTTAGATAAAACTTAAATGTCGCAGTCGGTACTTAAGACCCAGCCTCCCTAACCGAATGTACTGTGCCACCTTCCCAGAATCTTTTCTTTATCATACTTAGTCACATGCTTTTCATATTTTGAATTAAGATTCATGCCTATAAATCTTTGGACTGCCATCATCAAAGTGATACAAAGTTTTATATGTTATACATAAAAATACTCATTCCGAAATTTCTTCTAAGCCTGGATCTTCTGTAGTTGGTCTTGGTTTGGCTTTTCTTTCTCCATCTGATGAATGTAGTAATTTGTACGCACGTGAGTGTGTGTGTGTGTGTGTGTGTGTGTGTGTGCACCATTTGGTAGCCTACTGTTTCATTGGTACCTCAGTGGTTTCTAACGCATACTTATTGAATGAATGATAGAACACAGAATTGGAATGGATGCCAAGAAATCATCCAGTTTTTGATGTTTCTTTAGCTTAATTCGATGAATACTTATTGGGGGTCTCTCTTGGATGAACTGCATAACATAAATGAGAGAGTTTGGCTTTGACTAGAAAGTACTGCACATACTACATAGCTACCTGTCGTGTGTTTTAAAGGTCTCCAATGGCCAGAGGATTCAATGGCAAGTCCTTTTAGAAAATATTATCCTGTCTCTGTAGTAAAAAGTTTCTGACATAACATAACATGAATAACATAAGCATTCCACTAGCAGATTTAGTCCAACTCTAATCATTATGTGTTGTTGCTGTTAAATTAAAAAAATTCCATTATGTTGACTTACTTTTGGAACTGGTGAGATTTTTACATGGTCATAGTAGGATTTTTCTTTTTTCTTTTTTTTTAAATTCCAATTAAAAAGTGACCTTAAGAAAGGGTAAGTTAGAGCTAGGGATACAGGAATGTATTGTCTAGTTTGCAAGTTCATTTCTGAAATTTAGAGTTCAAGTTTAATAGGAGATTTTAGATAGACATGGATATTTGAGACCAGAATATAAAAACCTATGTTTGGATGCAGCTACCTTTTAAAATGTCTGGCTTCTTTTTCCATTATATTAAATAAAAACATTTAAGAATTTCCACATACTTTGGAACTAAAACAGATTCATTTCTGCAAGTAAGAAATTTGTGTGCTTACAACTGATACCTTGTAGAAATAATTTAAGAAGTAGGAAATGTGAGCCTTGATTGACAAAGAGAAAGCTTGTTTCGAAGCCTTTGTTCACTAAGCATTATTTTAAAATTGTTTAAAAATATTTTAATGTCATCAGGACAAAATATTGTCAACAATATCTTCACTATTTAAAAATATTAATATCATTAATATTTTATTTTCATCCTACATATGGGCATGTATGATTTTGATGTGAATGGTATTTTTGAGAATGAGCAGAGAGAGAGAGAGAGAGAGAGAGAGAGAGAGAGAGAGAGAGAGAGACGTTCAGTGGCTGACAAGTACACAGATACTCCAGGAAAGAAAGAAGAGAGTGAGTGATAGCTGCACAAAGTGATCCCCTCTTAACCTAGAGTTATTGTTTCATGCAGAATACATTGAAATCATTAATGATAAGCATTTATAATATAGTCTGCAGCCCTGAAAGGAGAAGGTTACCTAAGGACCCAATTGCTGTCCTAATCCTTTCTGCTTTATTTCTAAAGAAAGGCGGCCATTGCCGGGTCCCACTAGACAACTTCGAATAAAATAAGGCAGCAGTTAAAGAACAGCTATTGGTTTAGGATTTCTGGGGGCCACAGTTTTCACCATAGCATTGGGAACTCTGATTGGGAGACCTTCCTATAGGGCTTGGAGCATAGATATAGATTAGACTTAGCTAGAGACTTCAAGTCAGTGGTTAAGGTCAATCTGAGAGGCTAAGATGCAGAAAGGGCCTGGGGTCATGGGTCAACCCTACTTAGAAAGTTGATTCTTCTCAGAGAGCAAAGGTGGGTACAAAACTATATGGAACAGAGCATGGGCACACAAGCTGAAATCAAGAGGGGATTAAGGCGGCGGGTAGACCAGAAGCCCAGAATGCTGCCAGGCACCCCGATAGGGGAGGCAAGGAGAAGCCAATGCAGATGAGAGATGGAAATTAGGAGGAGAGCTGTGGTGATCGAGGCAGCCAGGAAGAAATTCCAAGTTTCCTTTTATTGGTGAACCACATCTCAAGAAGACTTAGCCTTATAGTAGCCGTGAGTAATGAGAGGGCAGGCGGCAGCAAGGAGGGGCAACCAATAGCAGAGGAGAAGGTCTGTGAAAATATTACATTCACCTGGGCCATTTATTAGAGTTACAAATGTGTCATTAGTACCTGAGGATATTTCTGAGTTGTCAAACAATCTAATAATGACTGCTTAAACTTGCTGAGTATATTCAGGCTAAATTCTATTAGTTATAATTTTAGAAAAATTCCTCTTCCTTTTTTTTCTCCCAAAATATCAAAGCGTTTTGTGCTTAAAAGAAGAATGTTTATCTGCCAAATCGATTCACGTGCCTCAGTTCCCACTGATAGTGAGAAACTGAGAGGCCTTGCTGTCTCATAGGAACATTAACTTTCAATCTTTAATTCAGATGTCAGTCATTTTCGGCTTGCTGCTTTGGCCTCAGCACCTGAGGTCTCTGGCTGTCATGACTCTGGCCTTAGTGTCATGGTTGATGTGTGTTAAAATGCGTTAGCTTCTTATACTGTTTCTTCTTTAAATATCCCTTCTGGACCCTTCTTCCCCAGCCACCTTTAAAAATAAATGCTTTATTTTCAGTATAAGAAATGAAAATCATCTCTGGCACCTATGAATATTTCCGTGTGCTTTTCCTTATGCATGTAATATTTATAAAGCATTGATTATAAGTTCTTAAGGAATTCATTGATAAAGGTTCAGGACATGCCAGTTCTTTCGGTAAGCTTTTGTCCTCTTAGCCATTGCATGCTGACCACATCCCTTCTCGTTTCGATCATCCCTGTCCCTGGACAGGGCACTGTTTGCTTAAGCCAGACCCAACACTTACTGTGCATCTACTGGATACCGAGACCTTTGCAGACTGCTGTGGCGACATGAGACCCGAGAGGATCTTTGTGGTTCTCTAGGCAGTTAGAGTCTGTACCTTCTTTGGTAAAGCAGGAGTGGTGGAAAGGTGTATAAGCAATTCCTCTTCTGTTGTGTTGTTTCGTACACACACCGACTGCATTGACTGGCTTTTGTGGGGGGAGCAGGCACAGCCATGCGGGGCTCTGCGCGAGCCTCAGAATTGGATGTAGAAAGGCATCATGGCATTAATTTAAAATCCACACTAGATTTGCAGACAAAAGAAAGTAATAGATCCCCAGGTATTTTTGTACTTCTTACCCCATTGATGTATTTAGAAATAGCAGGATTTGTTTGTAGCTCTTATGTCGTCCTCAGGGGCAGGCTGCAAATACATTTATTTGTCTACTACTATTTATACAGACTGTGAGTTACCAGGTGATCTCCATCTCAGCAAGATATATCCTGGTATCTAGAGTCCAGCTATCTTCATCTATTGCTATAGAGCTGAAGTGGATACTGAAATTTGTTTTCTTGAGAAGGCAGGAAAGCTCCATCTCACACACATAAGGTTGCTGTGAACCGGTTATAAAACCACTGGACACCTATTAAATTGGGGGGAAGGGGTCGTCGCTAATCTTTATTGAGCAGGACTTGGAGTTCTTATCGTCTTGTAGGGCTATTTTGGAGTCTTGTGTGCATACGTCTCTAAGATCACCAGCTTGCCACCAATAACTGATAAGCTGTGTGCTCTTAGATACGGGAGGTGCGGACAAGCTGTGTCACCCACAAGGTACTCGCTCAAGCTCTGTGAAGTAACTCCAGTGGCAAGAGGCCACGTTTTCTGAAGATGTTCCCGCTGTGTTTTAGATGACTAGTTGCCTCTATGACTCTGCCGTGCTTGGGCGAAGAAGATCAAAGCAGTGCGATGTGAATTTTCTGCTTCGTGTAAATTTAAGCATGGCCACAAAGGTTGCCTCCGCTCTCTTGGAAAAGCAATTTAGCACGCAGAAGATAATTAAATCTGCAGTATCTTGCAGTAATTAGAAATTTGAAACAGGAAGCGTTCATTATTTCAATCCGATTTCAGCTGCCCAATAAAATGTTCAAGGACAGCATCCAGACAGCTACCAAGTTAATTTACAAAACCAGCGCCTTCAGTCTCTTGTCTCCTTTTTTCCTACAGGATCACGCAGATTTGCGAAGCCATTTCTTCACAGTTGGGATGAAGCTAGAAACAGTGAATATGAGTGAGCCCTTTCACATCTGTCCTGCATCAGTGACCAAGGTGAGTCTCTCTCCTCGCTCTTCACCTCAGCCTCCAGTGTGGATCAAATAAGTCTTTCTGCTGAAAGCCAGCCAGATGAAATATGCTCCCACAAGGATATGTTGCAACGCTGAGTGAACCTGAGGCGGATTGCCTCCTCTCCCATCCAGTACTGTTGTAAGCTGTCTCTTTATCACTGGGAGAACAGAGCACATCTAGTCAGATGCCTCCTCTTGTAATGGATGGGGTGAATTTCACTTGTCTTCTGATGGTACAGTGTAGACACTCGTGTCCGTGAGCAACTGGGAGGAGGGTGCAGACGCATGACTGACTTTATAGCAATGAACTTGCTCCCTCTGCACTGATAGTTAATGTGATCTATTTATATTTCTAAAATACCTGGAAATGGTGAAAAGCAAGGTCCTGTCTCCAGTGTATCAGCTCTTTTACTTCTTTTTATCATCTGCTTTCATGGACTAAAGGAAACATCGTGCTTCTGGGATTTGTGGATTTAAAATGAAATTACTTTTTCATGTAGAGGCATTTTTATTATGGTTTGGTAGCCTTTTAAGGTTATAATTTCCCTTGCCCAGCATAGAGATCTCAATGAAGTCACCTGTGGCGATATCTAAAGTATGTGTTTTTACCTTAGGTTTATCTCTTTAAATGGTGGGGGAAAACTCACAAACTTAGTGCTCTCAGCCAATGTCCGTTTTAGTTCATGGCCTTTTGTGCATTTCGTGGAGAACTTAATTAAGAGTTCAAAAGTCAGTTGCATGGATCCAACCCAGGTCTCATAATGCCCACTCAAGTAATGTTTAATGTTTTAGTTCCTTGAGGGCAGAATGTTTTAGTCTCAAGAACTGACTTTGCAGATAAATCCCGCCCAGCTTTGCTAATGACTAGCTGAATAAATTACTTACATTCTAAGAACTTTAGTTTGTATATTGATACAGTAGGTATTACACAGTCCACTTCATGTCATTGAGATGACTAAGGACTCATGTATGAAGTGCCTGGCCCAGTGCTTGGCACGTGTTAAATGCTTAGTGAAATCATACCTCCTTTTACCCAAGCCTTCAGTCCTATCTGTGGGTACCGCATTATCACAGTACCCTTCTTCCTAGAAAAAAAAAAAAATTCCACAGTTTTGGGATCCAGAGGACCTGTTGAGTCATCTTACCTTTGTTACCTGCTGGAATGGAAACAGAACTGAATTTTGAGTTTGTTTCTCACAAAGTGCTGTGGGAGTAAACGGAAGATACACTTCACCAGTTTTGGCAAGGGCCAGCCCTCCAACTGGAATGAAAATCCAGTGAATCATTCAACACACTTTACTTCCAGCACAACCTCTGAAGAGAAAATGGAAGCCTGCTATTTTCCCTTGAAAGCCACACACGTCGCTGAGTTTTCCACGGGCTTGCTGTGTATACATAACTTTTAAAATGAAAATACTGTTTGTGTGAAGAGGCAGACCACAGCAGATTGTCACTTAAGTGGTTTGGGATGTCATTCTTAAGCTAAAAGGGACGCTTTCATGGTTCAACAGGATACTCCTGATTTTACATTTATTGTCACCCTTCATTCGCTTTCTTGTTTTGGAAACATTTACCAGCTGTGCAGATCAGACTGCGTTTGGTTTCTGTGGAGAAATGGTCTGTCTTAAAATGTGTGATCCAAGAGGAAGAGAGAAGGAATTTGTATTTCGATTTTGAAATATTTGAAAAACCTAATTGCTTCTCTCCCGTGGGCTTTT
>NW_017731438.1:2462194-2464573 GCF_001890085.2 Hipposideros armiger
TTTCCAATAAATCAGATTTCCCCCAGAGCCCCATGGCTCTCAGATATTCAAAAATGCGATGCTATAATACATTAAAATAATGAAACCGGGAACCAGGTTGCACTAAAATAGTTTTCAGTCGGGATCCACCAACGACACTGTAAGTTTAGCAATGGGATTTGTTGTCCCTTATGGAGGGAAGAAAGCAGCAAAATGAAAGGAGAGAAGTTGGGAAGGAATAAAGAGAATAATAGAAGAGAAGATGGGAAGAGATTAGAAAAAATGAATTTATGGGGGATTTTAACAGTTAACTGCAAATAATACAAGGGTTTTGTGCTAACCTCTTCAGCTCACCACGGACCGGTTCACTTGTTGTGTTAACCGTATTGGGGGATAATCAACCCCCGCAGGTTACGTTCCAGTTTTCCTGGTGGTCCTCGGATACTATGCGCCACCTTTAATTGGGCTGCACCTAGCATATCCATGACATGACCACTCCACTGACATGACTGCACTTGTATATATTAAGCTTTTATCCTTATGTCCCCTCCATGCTCATTCCCATGGAGGAGAGGCTTTTGAATATTTCCATTTCTGCTGTTGATTTTTCACATCAAATGTCTGCAGTGATGGAATGTGGTCTAAATGAAATATGGTGAACTTTTGCCTGTTTATAGTGTTTTAAGTGCCTAACTCATTGAATTCTCAAAACGAGGATTGCCCTTTGAGGGAACTTAGTCACAGAGAGGTGAGGTGACCTTACCAAAGCCAAACATCTAGTAAGTCACAGGGCAGGAGGCCTGGCCCCTGACCTGTGCTCCAGAGTGGTGAGGACGCCAGTTCAGGACATGGGGGCTTTTGTTCCCATCTCGGTACTCCCAAATGACGCTGGCCAAATCACCNAATTATTTTTATAACTGTTAAAATAATTTATTTAAAGAATAACTACATATGAGACAAGAATACTGACTGACACTTCGAATGATAATCTCGGGGTTGAAATGCATGCTCTCAAGTTCAGACACCATCCATTAAAAACCTTTTTATTTGAAATGGTCTTCAGGGTTCTTTACTGTGTATTCTGGTGCCTGTACATTTGTACAAAACTAAAGAGTTATATCTTATTGAGACCTGACCAGAATTCCCCTTTGTTCAACATTGGTGATAAAGTGATGCCAGCTGCCCATTTATCTGGATATATTATCACCTTGTCCTTATTCTAAGAGGCTATGGTGTCAGCTTCACCTGGAATTTATTTTTAAAAGGCTCAATAGAGGTGCAGATGAGCTTAGTCACACTTTTATGACTTGAAATTATTGTAATATATAACGTTAGAATGTGACATGGTAATTATAATTAGTTTCAGCCCGAATAGCTTCATCATGTTGGGTAGACTTCCAGGGGCCGTAGTTTGGTTTTCATAATAAACACTTTTCTCTCTGAATAAATCTTATTGGAGTTGGGAGTGGGGATTATATTTTCTCTGGTTTTTAAGATACATTTTCATTTTCATTTTTCTTATTCTTTGCACCAAAGATAAAATACTTCAGTGATTCTTTTCCTATATAACCCTCTTCCTTTTCTTGCCCGGGTCTCCTATAACGCATGAAATTGGATGAACACTTCCTCAGGTTCAAAACTCTCTGCATGTAATGAAGTATCAGAATATTCTTAACGTAGGAGATACTTAGAATTAAATGTTTCTCTTAACATTGGAAACTGCTTTAGAATATTATGTTTGGAGAATATAGTATGCTGTGCTATTATTACTCATCATAATGATAATTTCATTTTTATTTCCCGTGGGACTTTTCTTGATGACACAACTGTTGAAGAAATAAATAAACATTAAAGCAGAGAGACAAGAGCGCGGACAAGCGTGTAAATAACCAACCGTTAGCAGTACAGCGGGATTATTTTTTTGGTGTTCCAAAACAGAGTGAGATATTCACAGGTGACGATGATGACAGTATCATCTGTGCATGTGAAATGCATCGCATTGTTGAGAGCAAAGGATCCTGGAGTTACAAGTCGTGGGTTCTGTTTCTGTTTCTGCTAATTCTGAGCTGTCTAGTCTTGGGCAAGCTGGTTGACTGCTAGGCCTTAGTTTGAGACCTGTGCGTTTTGGACCAAATGGACCATCGGTTCTGAACCATTTGGGAACACGGGCCCTGATGGATTTGAAGAAACTTATTTTGCATTTCTCGGAAGTAGTAAGTAAATGAATAGAGTATGTTACATATTAAATGTGAAGGAGAAAGATGCATCAGGGAAGGGACTAATGGAGGGTTGGTGTGGAGGGAGGGAAGGTGTGACATGAAACAGGCCTCCCAGGGAAGGTGATGCTTGAGCCTTTGCTCCTTAAAGTCCATTTTTAAAGGCACAGCTCAGGCTGCAGAA
>NW_017731438.1:2469033-2470306 GCF_001890085.2 Hipposideros armiger
GAGTACCCGGCGACCCCTGTGAAAGGGTTGTTCGACCCCCAAAGGGGTCACGACCTACAGGTTGAGAACCGCTGACTTAAAGCATTCAAGAAGTGATCAATATCATTAGCCAAGGATCCACCCATCATCTATAGGGGTTGTGTTTTGAAAAAGTCCCTTATAGGGGACTGTTGTCTTGAAATAAGAGTTTTACTTATAAACCAGTAGGAAAAAGATGAGCAACTTACAGAAAAAAGTTTCAGAATATGAACAGCTTGTTTGCAGTAAAAAAAAAAAATACAAGGACTCTTATGCAAACTCATCATAATAAGAGAAATGCCAGTTAAAATTGTATTTATCAGATGAGGTAGAAATTCAAAAAGGAAAGAGAACGTCTGTTTTGAACAGAGTGCAGGAACCAGAATTCTAGACTTGCTGGTGAGAGTACAGAACATGCAAACTGCATTCAAGGAATTTGGGCACATTTAACTAAAATTACAAATGCATTTTCCACAGTGACTCAGTCGTTCCACTTCTGGAAATTTCTCATAAAGATATACTGTACAGATAATAAGCATACAAGTGTTTTTTTTTTGTAACATGAGGTATAATATAGCAAAAGACTGGAAAAATCCACGTGCCTGTTTGTATGGGGTTGGTTAAATAGATTTCAAATATGCGTATAAGGAAAACTATGCAGTTGTTAAAAAGGAGGAAAATCTCTGTGTCCTGATAAGGGAAGGTCCCCAAGATACACTGTGAGTGAGGGATCAGTGGGTTTCATAAAGTATGATGCCTTTTTGTTAGAAAAGAGTTCCATAAGAATATATGTTTGTGTTTGCTCATATTTCCGTGAAGACATGCTTAAAGGTTATATAAGAAATGAATGCAAGCTGAGTTCTGTGTGGAAGTGGAGGGTATGGAGCGGGCAAGCAGAGCAGATGGGGTGAGGATGGGAGCGAGACGTTTAACAGAAAACTTGTAAAACACGTTTATTTTTTTTCTTTTTGATCTGAAGTAATGTATTCACTATTCAAAATTAAACACGTATTATTAAAAGTAGAGGGTTTTTTTTTAACTTAAAGGGATCTTAAAGATTACCTCATCAACTCCAGTCATTTTATATGTGGGGAAATTGAAGCTCGGTTGTGTTAAATAATTTCTTAAGTCCAGAGGGAGAAGTTGGCTTCAATCTCCAGTCTTAAGATCCCAAATCTAGGGCTTTTGCTGTGTAACCAAATTCACGCTTTCCTGCTATTCTCTCACTGGTATCTTCAAGTCCATTCCTCTCAGG
>NW_017731438.1:2471262-2610173 GCF_001890085.2 Hipposideros armiger
TGGAACATCAAAGATCAGTCATAGAATTAGCGGAGGAAACACCCCACTCGGGGACCTTTGTAAAAAATGTTTAGCCTTTAAATTTCTGTTGTAAAATGTGTGGGCGAACACTGAAGTAAATCGCTTATTTTTGCGCTTTGTCTCTACCAGCTGGCCATCTGAGAACACTCCTACACGGTGAACACTTTGGAAGTAAAGGTGTATTTTAATTATTATCGAGACTCAAAATAGTGAACCCTATCAGTGTTCACTTTTCCTACAGAAAAACCTCAGACACTGACTAATGAAAACTTAGTCTGTTTTGTAATCTGTTGTATTTCCGACATAGCGAAGGGGGCAGAAAATGAGTGCACACTCATGGGCCTGCTACCTTGATTAAACAGATGCTAATACGTTGCCATGTTTGATCGAGATTTTGGAGGTGGTCTTTCTTGGCTGCCCTATTTAATATCAGTCAGAAATCACCACCTCCAGCGATTTTATCTGCTTCCCCCCATGGCTTTTCTCCACTGAACTTTTTATCATGTCAGATTTTACACATAAGATTTTACATCTTTGTCTTCTGTAAAAACCCTGTCTCTACTAAGATGAAAGAGCCGTGAGAGCAAGGATTTTTGTCTTGTTCTCCATACATCCCCAGTAGCTAGAATAGCTTAACGAGTGTTGAATGAATTCAGGTCCCCATAACCCTTATACCCATCTTTTTCATGCTTCTTTTATGTTCTATTGAAGTATTCCATTATAATGTAGTCAAAAATCCATCTTTTCTTTTATGATTTGTTTCTGTATCTTTCAAAATGTTTTCTACCGATGTTCATCTGTATTTTCTTTAAAAGTCTTGCAGTTTTGTTTTTCATCTGTTTCTATTTAACCTACTTGGAATTAATTTTTGCATGTCAGGAGGAAAGAAAACAATTTTAGTATTAATTTTCTTTTTGTTGCTTGAATTGGATTTTCAAATTCACCAATTGTCAGCATCATTAATTGAATAGTCTGCTATGTCCCTTCTGATTTGTAATGCCACCACTGGCATATACCAAGTCCCTTTATGGGTCTGAACCATATCCTATTCTTATTCTGTTTCGTTGGTCTGTTTGTCCATTCCTGAGCAAATATCCCACTTTAAAAACAATTGATTTTACTTTGTAATAAGTCTTGAGGTCTGCTAGGTGAATCCCTCCACTTTTTCTTTCTTTCCAGAATTGTCTTGTTATTTTTGTGCATGAATTTTAAAATCAGTTTGTACCAGCTCTGAAAGAGAACCCCATTGGATATTAATTGGCATTGCACTGGGTTTATAGGTTAATTTTGAAAAATTGACATTGTATTATATCATCTTTTTATAACTTGCAGCCTTGCTAGAATTTTGCTTTTGCAGTTGCTGATCCCTCTGCGTGGTACACCCTTCCCCCTGGTAGTCACACAGCTCACTTCCTCAACTCCCCTACATTTCACGTTCTCGTTAAGGCCTTCCCAGTGCAGCTCTCCCTGTCTCTCCTCTCCACTTTCTCTCTGTAGCGCTTGTGATCATCTGACTTCCTATATTTGTGTATGATCTGTCTCCTTCCACTGAAATGTAAGCTCTGTGAAGGTAAGGATTTTGGTTGGTTTTGTTCACTTCTGTATCTCTAGTATTGGAACTCTGCTTAGCAGGTAGTATGCACTTACTAAATATTTCTAAACGAATGGATATGTGAATGAACAAATGGCTAGGTTGGAGAGCAAACACCTTATTAAAGATTTTGACACGTTGCCAAATTGGCATCCATAGCGGTTTTTCAAGATCTACACCTAACTGAAATGCAGAAAAGTATGTTTCCCAACAGCCTTTATAATCGTGGGTTCATACTATTGTTTTTCCTCTTGCCAGTCTGGTAGATGTCAAACATAATATTCTTTTGCTGTCTTTATTTTTTAGTAAGACTGTACGTTTTTTTTTCATATCCACCCATCATAGAAGAGCAGCTCTCACTCCTGTGGTATCTTTTATTAGAGAGGGAAGTCTTTTTTTTAATCCTTCCCCCCACTCCATCCCAAGTCCCAGGCAAGGGCCCTGAGACAACCATGACTGTCGCAGAGTTGTCGTGAGTCACTTCCTGGCATTGAGGAGGGCTGACTTCCTGTAGGAACTGGATACAACTGGGATTCTGTTAGCATGTACTCTGGGGAGGCAGTCATAGTGTATTCCATGTGCTGAATTAACACTTGATTAATTGACCGGTACCTTGACTGTCTTTTAAAATGGAGCAAGGATGCTATGCTTTCAAATAAGTTTTATTATTGAAATAATTTGTGATCATTAGTGAAAATTTGGAAAATGCAAAGAGAAGAACAAAGCTTCCAGGAGTCCCACCACCCAGATAATTATTTTGGTATTTACTAATAAGTTCTTCTTCCATTGCCTCTGGTCTTTTTCTTTGCATATTTTTTAGTATAAGTGTGATAATTTTGTATATGCTTGTAGAAATCATTTCATCTAAAGCTATGACAGTCATTTTTCATGGCGTCTTTTTTAAAACAAACTATGTGCAATTTCATGCCTGCATGACTTTTCATAGACTGGATAAGTTTCATATCATTTCTTATATTTGGATGTAAAGTTGTCTCTTCCCACCCCAATATTGTCAATAATAATGCCATTTTATCTTAATGTGTAACACTTTTTCAGTTTTTAGGGTTGTTTTTATGGGATAAATTCCCAGAAATGAAATTGTTTCAAAGTTCATGAACATTTTTACTGCCAAATGTTTTTTCGAAAGAATTGTCTACTTACATTGCCAATTGTAATGTTTGCAAATGGAGATAGATGTCTTATGTCAATTAATTTGTATCCTATGGAAATGGGTCATCAACCTGTTCTCTTTTGGACCCGTAAAAGTCGGAGCTTCATTCAGAATAAACACTAATAAAAGCTTAAGTAACTCTAGTGATGGTTCAACAGTGTCCTATGGCAGCCTGTTGCAAATTTTAATAGCCCAGGGGGCTTTGATTTCCTTTTATTTTATTTTCCCCTCTGCTATGTTCCTCCCTCCTGGGTTTAAAACATGTTTTCCTGGCTGCTGTTAAGCCCTTAGTACTTCTTGTTCTGTCTTTGTTGATTAATGAGTATAATTGACCCCTGTTGTCTCTATTATACAAGCCATGGCAATTTGTTTTTATGTAGCATTTTTTTTTCTAAGCTGTCACAGAACCCCCTTATAAAGAGAGCTCATTATCAGCCTGGAGGAAAAGAATTTTAAGTGATGAAGTGAATAAAGGTCCCTAAGAGAGGAAAGAGGAGGAAAAGTCTAGGCTATTCACATGTTCAGGGAAAGGAGAGAGTTCTAGAATAATCAGAGAGTTCAGAATAATTAATTGTTGCTTACATACCCAACAAGACTTGGTTATCTCTTGAAATTATTAGATTAAAAATGGCTCCATGGTGATGGAAGGAGAACTGACTCTGGGTGGTGAAAACAATGTGGTATATAGATGATGTATTACAGAATTGTACACTTGAAACCTATGTAACTTTGCTAATCATTGTCACCCCAATACATTTTAATTAAAAAAAAACGGCGCCCCATAGAGAGCCTTGAAAACTGCATATAGAGAACTGAATGTTGGTCCAGGAAACCATGGAGCCTGACATTTTTATGGAGTGGGTTAAAGCCCATTGGAGCTTGGTAGTTATGAACGTGATTATGGAAAACCCAGCTACATGTCTGTCTATAGGGGGAGTAGAAGTGACTTCTGAGTTGAAAGTTTTATCTGAATAGGTATTGACCATAAAGAATACCTAAATTTCATGTTATATCAGAACATAGCTTCCCATTAGTTTCTATAGGTTTTTTTCCCAATCTCCCCCTCACCCCCCCCCCATCCGCCATGATCTCAATGAGATGTCCTTACTCACAAAATTAACTAAGAAAGTAGGAGAGGTCTGGGGAAGAGACACAGAACCGAAGGAGATCTTGACTTTAAGAGTCAGTTGGCAGCATCCCTAAAAAAATAGGGCCCTCCCGTTGCTGGGAGTCATCTTGTCTTCAGGTGTTCGGAGCTCCTCTAGGGACTGTTCCATAGCCTCTCTTCCATCAACCCTGCCGAGCTTTTCTCTTAGGAGAAGAGAAGAGCATTAACCTCAGAAGGAAGGAAAAAGCCGTAAGTTCCAACAGTAAAATATTAGTCATGGTGGCTCTGAATCCTGGAATGCAACAGCTAGAGGAGACTTTAAAAATCTTCTCTTTACTTTGTGAATTAGTAGATAAGGTCAGGCACTGAAGATTGAGTTTACTTTTTTACCTTGGTTCACTCCGTTCCTGGTAGAGCTAGATCTAAAACAAGTGCTCCTTCCTGGTTTACTACCTTTCGTACTTTTAGGTACCTTCTCACCAGGTTGAGGTGTCTTTTGGCGAGTTCTTTTATTCTTATACAGTAAAGCAAGGATTTGATCCAAAACAGTTCCAAGAGAGACTACTCTTAAAGTGGAGGATTATAGTAATTGTACAGAAACTTGCATTTCCTTGTTTAAGTCACGTTGTGTTTTGCTGATGACTATTCAGAAGAAAGTTGGGTTGGTCCCTTCTGGAAACCTCTGATGCAAGAGCATCGGGCTGGACAAACAGCTCTGGAGAGAGTGGGGGTGGAGGGGGTGGACATGTACAGAGCCTCTTCAGAACTAACTAGAACAAGTACACAGTGTCTCAGAACTCTGAGACTTCTTATCTCTTTGTTGGAAAGCAACGAGGAATTGTCGGTCTTTACAGAATGAAAGGGATGTTTTAGGAGGAAGTGGGTACCTCTGCGCTGATGGTCAGCAGGGTATGGGAGGGTCAAAGGTCAGTCCCTGGGCTAGAGGAGGACAGCTGCCACCTTGGTTAACCCCCGTCCGCCATCTTTAGAAAAAGTGGGTACGTTGAGCTTACTTGATGAAGAGAATACTATTTTGTCCTTGCCAGTGCAGATGAAGGTAGGAAGCAACCAGTATCTTGAGTTTTTTTCATAAAGCATTTCCATAGTTGCTCTGTACCTGGGAGACTTACTAACTAAAGTCCCCATGCTACGTGATTTGCAGGTATAAATTTATGACATTATGGGGAAAAGAAATTCCCCCAATTCCTTCTGTTGTCAAAAATATACTTAAGAAACCCCTTATTGATTTATTTTACATACATTGAAACCAATAAAGAGGGAACCCTAAATGAAGGGTATAGTGACATTGGGCACAATTTCAATGAATCCTAACTGGTACTGTAGTTTTTATTTCCATTGCTATCCTTTGTTTACAGGAAATGCAAATACTCACATTAAGAGGTATTTTTCTATCTAGGTTAAGCCATACACCTGATGCCTTTTCTTATTTTATGATTTAGAACTGTTTTCTCTCACCTTCTCCTATGTCTTATCATGGTGGTCATGGTGAATATATATTGTCTCATTGCACCCCCCCCCCAAAAAAAAATGAATAAGGAAAGAAAAAAATACATTTTGGTAAGATCTGCATTTAATTAAATTTAGTACATATGAATAAGTATTTCTTGGACCCCTCCCTCAATATCTCACCTATTCTCCCCCAACGCAGACCTAACCCACCAGCATGCTCTGACTTGGGTACCTTCTATCTTCTGCACCTGCTTTCAGACACCGCATTATAGTATTGATGGTGTACAGCTTACTTGTGTGGAATTCTTGACATTTTTCAAAATGTTTCATTTGACGCTAATAAACTCTGATGTGCTGTCAGGCCTAAAAAAAGGCTTCACCCTCTGGGGACCTATGTTTGCACCCCTTACTATTTTTATTAGTGCCACACTATAACACTGCACCTTCGTCTGAGACTTAGCTTGATTAATGCTGTTTTGTTGTGTCTTGTCATGCACAGGATTCTGTGGCCAGGACTTTGACTGGGCAGATTATCACAAGCAGCACGGAACAGAAGAAGCACCCCCTTTCTGCTTCAAAAATGTAAGAAGCTTGTTTCTTGCTACTTCTTGTATCATAGACGTTGCTCACCATAAGTTTTATCGATTGCTTTCTGCTCATTGAGCAAGAGTAGAGTGCTGCCGTGTACCACGGGATCCTAAAACGTTTGTCATTTTTGGGAAGTCCTTCTTTCAGCCTGGATATCTGGTGATGCTGGACTGTAGTCACAAATTGACGACTCAATGTATAGTGGCTCGAATATCTTATAAGTTTCTCTGTCACTTCGGCAAGGGTCCACGGTGCCCTGTGAGCGGGTGGTTCTCACTGTGGTGAGACTTGGGCTAGATCTGTTTTGGTTTCATCATCTGAATCTGGTGAGCAGACAGGAAAGAGACCCAGGAGAAGACAGCCCTTGTTCTAAGCACTGTAGCTAGTACTGGCACATTCCACTCACTTTCCATTGGGAGAACCAGTGACCTGGCTGCACCAGGATGTGAGTGACTTTAAGATATGCCCTGGCGGAGCTACTGTGCCCAGCCATGATTCCATACCATAGAAGAAGGAGGACAAACTTTGATGAACAGCTGGTCACCTGTGCCACCGTTAGCTGTGCACTCGCTATGGAGTGTAATATTGATAGGCCACTGATCGGAGATTCTCTGCTCCTGAGGAATATTCTTAAAATATGATTGCAAATTTTTTGCCATGGATTACTTTAGTAGGAGGCTAGTCCAACAATTTTGTCCTTTGCTTCCTCTAAGCCCCTACCTTGTCCAAATAGGGCTTATTGGCATAGTAATAGGATTTTTGTGATACAGAAAACTGTGTGTGTGTGTGTGTGTGTGTCTGTGTCTGTGTGTGTGCATGGGCATATGGGTGTGCCCTTGCTTAGTTAATAGGAGTTGGTTATATCAACTAGTTTATGAATTATTCACTTAAACTTCATCAACCCCAGCTATGAAAAGGGACATAGATTATTGTCTCCGTTTAAAGAGTGAGGCATAATGTAGAGCCCAGTGTGTTGAACATGTATGAGTATTTAGTGATGAGCGTTAATTCCTTATGGTAGGAAAAAAGATGCTGTCCATCTACTGGGGACTGCACATGCAATGGTGCAACGTGCTCCCAAATCCAAGACTTGTTTTCCAGACATGGTTTCCCACTGCTGCTGACTCGCTGCCATTCACCCATCATCTGCGCTGTGGGGTCACAGGATATGAGAACTGGGAGGCGGAAAGGGTTGGCCTAATAGAGAGAAGCTCAACACTGAGCATAAGTCAGAAACGGATTTTGGAGAATTAAGTAGGTTGATTACTGGGTCACCATATCAGTGGCAGAGTTGGAAATCAGGGCTCCGTAAATGATTAAATGAATTTTGTACTTGGGTGACATTGCCTTGCACAAAGGCTGTTCTCCTGTTGCTTTCAAAGAACTGTATGCTGCATGTTTAGGTGGCACAAAGGGACAGCGGTGTAACCATGCCACCGTGAGGCTAGCTGCCAGTTAGCACTCGAGGCTTACAAAGTCCTGTGCGATCTTATTACACGTTTTATCATGTTGATGTCACTGGTGACAGAACCTGTGAGGCTTATTGCCTTCCGTTTAGGATCATGAAGACACCTGAGCACATCACCAAACCCCTTTGACTTTGTGCTTTCTACCTGACAAGAGAGAAAAAAAATCCTCCCCTGATTCTTTAGCTCTGGGAAGAAAGTCCTCCCAGTTCTGTATTTAAGGAGTTGTCTCTTATGTGACAACGTATTTCCACCAAGGCTCCTTTTTATCTGTCCTCTGCTCCCATGCAGCCAGCTGTTGTCCAAATGGATTTTAATAGTGGAGCAAGTAGCCACATCCCCAGATGGCCTCTGAGCTTTCAGGATTTTGCTCCCCATGTTTAATCTGTTTTAATAAACGTGCTGGCATACTCATTAGGAATGCACGTGTAACAAACATGCCCCCTTCTTTCTGCCTCTCCTTTTATTTAATGCACAGGGTTGTTATCTGCCTGTTGGCGGATGCATTGCACTCCTGGTACCTCACTGAGTTTTGGTAGCTTGTTACATATGCTCTTGAATGGAATGCTTATGATGAATGCATTTCTTTAATCACACATCTCGTGTGTACCGGAGGAGAGGTAGTGTGGAAGTGGATGCATGGAAGACATTTCCCTGCGGATGTTTAACAATTAGAGGCAGTTCTGAAATGGATTGACACAGCCAAATGCTTAGTAAAAGAAACCCACAGGTAACCGTTTTGCCATTGATCCTTTATAAATTACCCTCAAGCAGTGAATTGAAACTAAAATAGGTTATGCAGTTGTAGCTTTCCCTTATCAAGTAGGATAAAATGCATTTTAACTTACTTAGAGGCTTTTCAGGCAGCCTATCGAGTTGTATTATCAGAGAGAAGCTCAATACATAATGTGCATGGATAAATTAGAAAGACTTACAGGAAAAGACCCATCTAGAATAACTTTGATTTCTATTTTCAAAAGAACATAAAGGAATGGAGCAAATTGGTTACTTAACATACATTGGGTAATTTCATTCTGTTTACATAAAGATAGACTTTCATTTCAACTTAATGTATGTAGAAAGACAGGTAAATGTGAATTACCTTGGTTTCCTTCCATGGGTCACATAGAGATATAATCTCTTATAGGAACTAGTTTATTTCAGTTTATATATTTCAAAATAGATATATTTATACAGTATTGAAATGTCTGGTTAAAATTTATAGTAGTGGCTGATTTTGGAAAAATTTATATTATTTATATTTATTTAGAAAGAAGTTTTGCTTCCCATATTGGCTAAGCTCACTGATCCTCCCACAGATAGCAACTATAAACTCTGGACAGAATGAAAAACAGCTACCTGAGGGATGTGCAGAATGAACAAAAGTAGGCAGATTCTGGAGGGAAACAAGTGTTTAGTAGAAAGGAAGAGCACGGAGTGGTCATCCCAATATTTTCAGACTTGCGGCCTGAGGTCAGCCACAGTTGGCAATAGAGGGGATAACTAAAACAGTGATATAAAACTTATAATCTTTCTGGCCTGATGAACCTGGTGACAGAATTTGCGCAACCACAGCTATGGGAAAGTGAGGGGAGTCACAAACAGGGGAGAACCGGAGGAGGAACCACAAATTCTGGGTATAAACTCTGCCTGAATCTTTGGCCAGTCCCTGAACCATGTATTTGCCAGGCAAACCCCAAGCAGCCTAACTTCTAAGGATGAAAGAACTGAACTGAGATTTGAGCTTCTTCTCAAGAGACAGAGTCCAGCCAACGTCATTGCTTGCTAAAACAGGCAAGGAATATAACACAATCCAGGGTTTCTATGACAAACCATTTAAAACATCCGGATTTCAATCCAGAGTTGCTCAACACATGAAGAAATAGGAAAATCGGACTCATTCTCTGTGGAAAAGATAATTAGCAGAGACCAAACCCAACGTGACCCAGATATTGGTATTAGCAGGCTAGTATTTTAAAACTGCTGTTATAACTAAGCTCCGTGGTGAAAAGCACTGGTTCCCAAGTGTGTCTCTTAGGCCAGCAGCTTTAGCATCACCAGGGACCTTGTCGGAAATACAGATTCTCTGGCCTCACCTCAAATCAGGTGAAGCCCAGCAGTCTGTGTTTTCAAAAGGCTCTCTAGGTAATTCTGGTATATCCTAAAAAAGCATTGATGTAAAGGAAAATGTTCTTGGAATAAATGAAAAGATAGGAAGTGCCAAAACAGAAGTAGGAAGTATAAAAAAAGAGAAATTCTAAAACTGAACTGTACAATATCTGAAAAAAGAAAACTCATTGGAAAGGATTACTAGCAGAATAGAGATGACAGAGGAAACAGTGTATGACCTTGAAGATAGAAATGATCCTGTCTGAAGAACAGAGAGGAAAAGAAGTTTGATAGCAGTTTGGGGAGAAGACGAAGAGAATGTCAGGAATCTGAGGGACAATATCATGTGTAATTAAAAACCCAGAAGAAATGGCCACAGAGACTGTGGAAGAAAAAAAAATAATAATGGCCCCAAATTTACCAAAGTAGCTGAAAGATCTAAATTTACAGATTCAGGAATCTCAGTGAACCCCAAGGAGTATAAATACAAAGAAACCCACCATAGTCAAATTGTTGATAATCAAATATAAAGAGAAAAATCCTGAAAGCATCCAGAGAAAAACGATGCATTTCAAATAGAGGAACAACAATTCGATTAATGGCAAACTTTTCATCAGAAAGAACGAAGGCCAAAAGACAGTGAACCAATATCTTTAGAGTGCCGAAAGATAAAACATTATAATTCTATATCCTATAAAAATATACTTCAAGAATGAAGACTAAAAACAGACACTTCACCAAAGAAATATTGGGTTGTCGGAAAAGTCCTGACACAGTTTTGCAATGAAAAACAGAAAAAATACGTCATGACTTTTCCGACAACCCAATATATTAATGGCAAAGCAACGTGAGAAAATGCTCAACAACATTAGTCATAGGGAAAATGCAAGTTAAAAACACAATGAGATACCATTAAACCTACCTGATAGAATACCGTATTTGCCGGCGTATAAGACGATTTTTTGGCCCTGAAAAATATGCCTCCAAGTGGGGGGTCGTCTTATACGCCAGGTACACTTCAGATAGACTGCCCATAGTGCTTGCCCCGTGCCATAGTGGCCTCCCGATGCCCGCCCACTTCATTCCACATACCGTTCAGGCATCAGCAGCGCTGCTGGGTGTATGCTCGGCTGTTATGCGATTTTGCTGTTATGCGATTTTACCACACTCGCAAAATCGCACACAGCCGACCATATAACAAACTCTGTATTTTGAGTGGAAATGTTAGGGGGTCGTCTTATACGCCGAGTCGTCTTATACGCCGGCAAATACGGTAGTTAAAAATAAAAAAACTGGGAATATCAAGTGTGGGTGAGTATGTTTAGCAGCTGTAACTCCACACACTGCTATTGGGGATGCAAAGTGGTATACTGGAAAATAATTTGGCAGGTTTATTTTTCTTGTTTTTTTTGTATTTTTTTTTTTAGCTGAGCCATCCTGCTACCTGTTGGCAGCTCAGCGGCTGCTCAGCTCGGGCTGGACTCGAACCGCTGTTGCTCAGAACTCAAACTCTTGAGCGAGCTCTTAGCCAACTGAGCCACTCGGCCGGCCCTTGTTTTTGTTATTTTTAAGAAACACATTTACCATATGGCCCAGCAATCCTATTTCTAAAGAAATGAAAACAATGTTCTAGAATTATGTACTTCCAAAATCCATATGTTAAAGTCCTAACCCCCAGGACCTCAGAATGTGACTGTATTTGGAGTTAGAGTCTTTAAAGAGGTGAATAAGGTAACACGAGGTCATATGAGTGAGACTTAATCCAGTATAACTGGTGTCCTCTTACGAAGAGGAGATTAAAACATAGACCATGTGCATGGAGGAACAAACATGCAGTGACACAAGGGGAAGACAGCCATCTGCAAGCTTGCAGCCAAGGAGAGTGGCCTCAGAAGAACCGACCCTGCTGACACCATGATCTCAGACTTCCAGCCTCTAGAACAGTGAGACGATGAAATTCTGTTGTTGAAGCCATCTGGTCTGTGGTATTTTGTTATGGTAGCCAGAGCTGACTAATACGCTTATGTTCACACATAAACCTGTGCTTGATTGTCTATGGCAGCTTTATGCACAATCTCCCCAAATTGAAAACAAGTCAGATGTGCGTCAGCTGGTAAGTGGATGGATCAACTGGTACATCTACACAGATGACTCAACAGTCAACTAGGACGAACTACTGATTCATGCAATAGCACAGAGGATTCCCAGATCCGTTTTGCTTAGTGAAGGAAACCAGACTCAGAAGGCTACAGAGTGTATGAATCCGTTTCTGTGACTTTATGGTAAAGGCAGCGTTAGAGGAACAGAAAATAGGTCAGTGTTTTGGAAGGAAGTGATACCTGAATAGACGATGCAAGGGTGTGTTGGAGGTGAAGGAACTGTTCTGTGTCTTGATTGTAGTTGTGGCCATACAGCTGTATGCATTCATTTAACAGCTCTACCCTCGTAAAAGAGTGCTCCAAACAGAGTGAATTGTCCTCATGTACATTTATAAAAGGTGAATTTAGAAAATAAAAATAAAGAAGCAAAAGCACAAAGGCAAAAAAGGGCAATCTCAGATCAAAGAAAACTCTGGGAATTCATCCCCAGCACACCTGCACTGAAAGAAATGGTGAAGGGACTTCTTCAGGCTGCAGGAAGGCGATGCCAGGTGAAGACTCCTGAGAGATGCCCAGGTCTGACGTTAGTGAGGAAGATAGGGAAGTAGAAGAAATGATTTGTGCCTCGGTGATTCTGTAGGAGTAAGGAAAAGACGATGTATTCATTCTGTCACTCACGCAACATGTATGATTAGCCACCTGCTGTGTGCCAAGCGAGTTCTAATTTCTGGGACACAAGTGAAGAAGGCGTGGCTGTTTTCCTCATGGGTGGCAGGAAAGACAGACACATGAACAAGCATGTTCTAAATGAGGTCTGTGTGTGTGCATTTCTGCTTCACCAGCTGGCCGGCTGTGTTGCCACATGCTAGCTTGCTGTGGTATCTACTGGCTCAGTGTCAGTTCTCTCTTTCAGACATCCTTCAGTCGGGGTTTCACAAAGAACATGAAACTTGAAGCTGTGAACCCCAGGAACCCAGGAGAACTCTGCGTGGCCTCTGTCGTCAGTGTGAAGGGGAGGCTGATGTGGCTTCACCTGGAAGGTACGCACAGTTAGTAATCATTCCGGAGAATTCCCTTCCGGAAAGCGCATGGTGCAGAAGACCCCGACACTTCTCAGATGTGCCCCTTTTGTGTCCTTTTTATTTAAACATCTTAAATTATTGAGTGTTCTTAAATAAGTGAAACTAATCAAATACGAATTCCTTCAGAGGCTTTTCCCTTAACTAATAATTTCATGAAATGAGATGCTGGTGTGATAATTATGTTTGGAACACAGCGGTCTTTTGACACCGATGATTATGAGTGCTAATGTCACAATTAAATTAATATGAGTCATTAAAACTGGTATTTGAGGTCTTGGTTATTATGAGGATAGAATTATATATTTGCATTTTAATGTGAATAATACCCTTTACTTTGGTTTCTTCTGTCTATGTTTAATTTTTCCTTAAAATAGTAACTGGAGAGGACTTTCTCCCCAAACATATATACATACATATATATACACCAGGATATATATATATATAGGCTTGTTTGTTTGATGGTGTTTGAACTGTTTGTTATAACTACATTTTATTTACAGTTGTAGAGAGAATTCACAGAGCAATGTCCTTTGTAAGCAAAACCTTGATCAGATTTTGGATTTAGATAGAAGACTATATTTTCTAGATGATATATTTTCAGTGAGAGAGAATTAAAATGGATTTGAGCTCTAAAGGTTTCCCATCTTTCTGTGATTTAAAATTCCTTAGATTTTTGTTTTTTTGTTTGCTTTTCAGTAGTTATTTTTAAAATGTAGATGGAAAAACAGTGAGACCTGTATATGAATAATAAAATAATGTCAGCTTTCCTGGTCCGTATTTCAAATCTTATAACATGCTCAAACCATCATTGGAATAGAAGTTTGGAAGGTCATAGCATTGCTGCTAATATCTTCATCCTTACTTTCTCAGTAAGCAAATCTAAAAAGCATTCAAAGTTTTTCGACAAACCTACCATCTCATCAATATTATGGTCTAAGAAAGTGGGAAGGGGAGGGGGCAGTGACTTTAGCTGAATGTCATAGCTGTCGTGAATTCCCAGACAGTAGCTTAAAACATTACTATGGTTTAGGAATTTCCATTTGAAATAAGAGGAAGTTCTCAAAAAGTTGATTGCTTAGTGGACTTTTAAGGAGAATGGACTCCAATTGGAATTAGCTAAAGTGCAGAAAGACACAGGCGTAATGGTGACATTTCGGTGACTACAGGAATAGAACGTGACCTTGTTTGCATTATGACATGTAAAGGTGGGTCAACTGCTCTTGGGAAAACAGGATCCCTTCTGTGATTTCGGATCCCTCACTTGGAGTTGCTACCTAATAGTATGTCAAGCCGTATACTACGAGATCGGAGTCTCATTTCCATTTATTGATTTGAAAACAAGAATGGTGAAGTGCAAAGCCCATGTTTCATCATGATTATTTAGCACATTATGGTAAAAATTCTTCAGCAGTCCTAATTTATTTAGCAGTTTGTACTTCCAGAGTGCTTCACAGCTCTTAATTACCTAACACAGGCAGCAGGAAGGGTGTCCCAAGTTTTACAGATGGGAAAATGAACAAAGCCATTAAGATATGCCTGGGGTTCAATTTCATTGCTCTTGACATCTTCTTTGCCACTTAATTCAGCAGACCCCACAGCTTCCCAATTCTTAAAAAGAACGATGAGCAACATTTAGTGTATATTTGACATTTTTGACAGTCTTGTCTCCTTGTTACTGTTTTTCTTTGGATATGAATTTCTGGTTTCTATAGCAAAGAAATGTAAGTCAGTTCATGGCAGCTCTTTTTTTTATTCTCCAGAGTGCTGTCATCTTGTAGTAATGAAAATTAGCACCAGGAAGCAGATATGAAAGTAAATTGTTCATTTTTCCAGACTGTAGGTATTTATAGAAAAAAATTTCAACAATCTGTTGAATATTATCCACCTGGAATTATTGGTTAAAATCATGTATTTGTCTCATCAAATAGAGTAAAATTCCATTCAGTTTCTTTGAACTTGGCTTGGATTTTGTTTTGGTTTTGGCCTTTACTGAACATATATATTTTGAGGGGACAGCAAGCTTACTGGCGCTTACGTCTCATTATTTCACAACATTATAATTTTGTAATGCTGTTATAATTATAAAACATTATAGTTTTGTGTGTATAGAATTTTCTTTCTTCTGTCCTGAGGACAAAATGTTACAGATCCACTTGGTCACTTTGTGGCTGTTAAAGTGTTTTTATGATGATGGTGATTCTGATTATAGACCATTTATCTGACACTTCAAATTTATGAAGGACTTCATAACAATTTATTAGTTATTTTTGTGCACCAAATTGATTTGAATTATTTTCAACACATGGCTAATTGACCACTTATAGTCATTAAAATGATCGTTTTTATTTAATATTTAACTTTTCTGGAAGCCAGATAGTCCTTTAAATGTCCATAAAGGAGCTGATGTTGAAGGGGGAGCAATGAATAAAATATATGAGATTAGTGTAATATTATTTTAGGTGCCTATTTGGAAAGCATGTCAAGCTCTCACCAGCCGCTGATAGTGAGCGATGATGGGGCTTTGTGTTTTGGAAAGGACGTTAATAGAGCTTTCTCATATGGAAACATTCCGCTTAGCTAATCGTAGCTACAGTTATGACCATTATCATTGAATATATATTGCCTTCCCTTTTAATACCTCTTGCTTTGCACCCATACACGCTGGTACATCTGTCTGCATCCTCACAATGCGAGTCAACCTCCCGTTTATTTCAGATCGTTTTTTTATGGGACAAAAAGGGGATGGGTGTTCAATTCACCCTCATAGCACATCTGCATCTTTTCATTGCCTTCCTTGGTTTCTCTTGGTGCCCATTACTATTAATATTATTTTGCCCGTACAGAAGAGATGGGATATGCTCCATATTCCTGAATATGAATTTTTTTTTAGCCTTTTAGCTGAGGCAGAAATTCCTTTCCTGTTGTAAAAGTTACGGTGACTAGCAGGCTTCGTTTCTGCTAAGCCATTTAGCTCTCTTAGTCAGTGCCACTGCAGGAACTTTTGTAGCGATCTTTAGAATGTGAGCACTGAAACCTGGTTTGGAAATTGGGAGCGCTTGTGAATGAAAACAGACTTTGCCCTTGGAATGTGGGGAGAGAAGGACGACCTCAGAGGGTTTGTTACCCGGTGTTCCCCAGTTCCATTGTGTAGAACATACTGCATAAATTTCAGTCTGTGGATCTGTGCTGGGTATAGCTTTGGACAGTAGCTTTTGAGAGTCCAGGGATTGCATCCTTTGCCTGTGAACTTCCCATTCCGTATTGACAAGCACAGAACACACAGGGTCTGGTACATATGTGGCCCCTGGTTTCCGCAGGTGACAGCCAGCCATCATGAGCCATGTGTGGACTCTGTACGTCTGTCCCTCTTGTAGAATTTCAGAGTAGGCATTTAAACACAAGACACAGTGACAATTCAAGGAAGGGTATGATCTTTCCTTTTCCCCCTGAGAAATGCGTACACTTGGGAATTGTCCAGTGGCAATGTGTGACTTTCTCTCAGCTTCATGGCTGCGGTGAGACAGGCCTTGGCACACGGTCCTGTGCTGGTTTCCTTTTCTCTGCTTGCTTTACGTTTCAGGCATCCTTGAAGGTCGGAACACAGCACAGTGCATTGCAGGACACGTCCCTGACCAGGCCAGGCTTGCAGGGACCATCTTCTCGCCCTCTTTACCTGTGACTAGTAGTGCCTTAACTCAGCTCCAGTTTGTGGCTGGGAGTGATGGTGGAAGGGTGTAGGCCTTTTACTTCTAGTGAGTGGACTTTCACATAACCCTGTTTGGTGCCCTGTTTGTCGTTTCCCTATTCTCACTCTGAGAGAGTTGTCCACGCTAAGTTCTGATTCATCTTTTCTCCAGGGTAAACCTGCAGCCATCTGCCTGGGTGGAGATGTCACCTGGCTGTGCAGAAACAGTGGGGGATGTGGAGATCTAACTGCTTTGTAGACTTTCAGCCAATCTTTTCTCAGCTCAGCCCGCCCATCCCTTTCCTCCGCTGTGCTCTATCTTGGTTCCAGGGGCCTGCATTGGCTGACTTCCTGCGTTCCTTCTCCTCTGTACGTTGTAGACGCTCAAATATCTGACGAATGAATACGTGAGTAAGTGAATGGATGAGGTAACGTACTAAGTATGGCTAATGGATATTCGTGCCTGAACCCCCTGTGGCAAAAATTGATTCCATGTCAGATTCCATAAGGATGAAGACCAAATCCAGGGTTGGCATGCAAAAGTGTTTTGATAGAGGGCCTAGCTTGTTCCTGTACCAGGTTTCTGGAAAATTACATCTACTTTAGATCAAGTGATCTTATTAGAACTGAGAAATGCTGGCACCCCTAGCATGGTCCCCAGTCACAGAACTTTTACATTTGTGGTGGGCCAGACCACTTTGGGATTCTGATGAAAGCTCTGGACACTCAGAAAAATGCATTTGCATGGGTATACAATATTTGATGCACCAAATGCATCAGATGATTCATGGGCCCTTTCAAAACAAGTCTTGGATGGACCTCCTTGGAATTCATGTACGGTCCAGTGTGTGGCTTCTAGCCACACATGGCTATTTCATTTCAAATGAAATTATAATTTCAGTTCCTCACTTGCACTCTCTTCAGCCAAGTGCTTGATTGTCACGTGAGGCCAGTGACTCCTATTTTGACAGCACAAATACAGAACCTCTCCACCCTTACAGAAAGGTGTTTTGGACAGCGCTGTTCTACATGCTGAAATCAGGTCGGAAGGAAGTTCCTCAGGCCTGTCAAGACTCAGAACTCAGATTTTCTTGGAATGTGGGGGCAGCAAAATGCAATTTACTCTGATAAATAGCTCAACACCAGGCTGTAAGTTTTCCGTATTTATTAGCGAAGATAAAATGAGTTTTTAGGATCCAGAGAACTTAGAAACTGGAAGTAGAGTCTATTTCTGCCCCAGGACCAGTCAGGAAAGCAGGAAGGGATTATAACAGGACACTAAGTGCCTACAGGGTCATTGAGAGGGCTGCAGGACAGAAGTCATGGGGCCACCACTGGCCTCCTCATTTTAAGGCCACTGTGGACTCCCATGGGAAGGAAGCTTCGATCGCTGGCCGCCACTGGCTCCAGCCCCTCTCACAACCACAAAGCTAGTGAGGAAACACTGGAACTCGAGAGACCCTTGAAGCTCGTGAATAGATATGGATGTACCAAGTCCGGCTGCTAACAGTCTCTGTGACCTTGCTTTGCCACCAGCCATAACAGCAGGAAGGTTGCCTCTGCCTCAGTCTGTCCTTCGAAGCTCCCACAAGTAGATATCATTAGTGGAACCCATTTTGAACCCAGTACTCTGTCGTGCAAGGGCGTCTGAAAGTTTAATTTTCCAGGTCTCCATCCCCTGCAGGCAGAGAGGACTGTGGGAGAAAGGGTGCTGAGAGCCAATTAGCTATAACCAGCATTCCATCTTTCTCCTTAATTATAAAAGAAAACTTGGTTTTGTGGAAATCAGAATATACAAGATCTTAGATTACATAATGAAATGATGGGGGCTTATTCTTTTCATCAAGATAGCTGATAAACAATAAGTATCATTTTAAAAATTAAGTAATAATACAAGATATGCCTTGTTAGCTCACCTCATAGGTTGAGGGCAGCAGTGGGTAAACACAGGCACACGGTGTAATGACTTACACACCTGATATGGTGGGTATCATAGCCCTCTTGTTACTTAGTAATTCCCTTCTCTGTCTCCATTTCCCCCTCACGCTCAGTTTTCTCTTCCTCTTGTTAAGAAGGTTAATAGCAATTCTCCATCTCTTGCTTTGGTTGGTTGGGTTTTGTTTTTTACTGAGAATGTTTTCTTTTTCTGTAAGCTTCTCTGCAATCATTTGTAATTCTCTGTCTCTAGGTTGGTTCTGTCCCATTTCTTCTTTGCAGCATTTGACCTACGTTGATCCCTCCTTCAAAGTCTCCCCTCTGTCTTTTCCGGAATACTGGCTGGGCAGGTTTCTCTTCCCCAGTGACTTTTCCTTAGATGAGTGTTCTGGGTTTCATCTTTGTTCTGCTTTCCTCACACGTAAAGGTCAGAATTCTTCAAAGTCCTTTTCTTCCCTGGTGCCCGTACAATCTCATTTTTCTCTGTGACTTCAAGTAGCAATTTAGTGTTGACACATCCAGATACCTGCCACTCACAGGAAACACATTCAGAACTCCCATTTTCATCTACCCACAAAGCATCCATGTGGACACAATTTCCCAACCAGACGTCACCGTTCTGGGCCCCACATTTGCTCTTCTCTTCGAATTTCCCACCTGACCTAATGGCACCATTATTTTACCCCCATTAGAAAGCATGAAGTCATCATCCAAGTTAGAAAGAAACTCTAGAGTAACTCTTGTCTGTGTTCCCCCACTGACCCCATGACTAGGGAGTTACTTCAGTGCCCCAGGGCCCCTTCTTCCTCTCTGTCTGTCTCTTCTCATTGCCGCACTCTAGTTCAGGTCCTCATCTCTTACTCCTAGGATTTCAGTAGTCTCCTAATTGCTTTCTCTCTTCACGGGGCTCTAAGAGTTGGCTTTGTAAAGCCACTGCTTTCCTCTAACATTCAAAGAGTCTGTGTTTCTGAAGAAGTAAAGACTCGAATTCCATAACATGGCATTCAGCCACCCCCTCCCGACAAACACTTCTGAAATGTGTGGTCTTGAGTACACTGTGAGCTTAAAAGCTTTCATTATGTGTACAGCTCCATAAAATGTATATAATAATGGATTCTACCTTGTAGGATGGTTGTGGAAATTGACTGAGTAGATTAATGCCTATTTAATCTACTATTTGGCACGTAGTATTAAGGGCCCAGGAAGCAGAGGTGGTGATGAGCAAAACTTCATTTCAACTTCACCTCCCAGCATGGAGCCTATACTCCACTTCCTGTGTCTGTAGATGTCCTGATGTTGACTTTGGCACTGGGGCCATTACACGGGGCTGTGCTTCCCATCTTTGCCTATCACATAGCACGGTGTTTGTACACAAGCTCATGTACACTTTGCTCACTCAGTGCTTGCTGGATAGACTTGAGGAATAAATAAAATCTGTATTCCTGAACGAGAATGCCATTTAGGACACAGCATTCCCTTAGGAACTGCTATTTTGTGAACCGAATTTGGAGACACTGAGGTATTTTATACTCGTAAGCTAAAATTCAAAAACTCCTTGGTCAGTTTTCTCATATGCTTGGGTCAGTTCTAGGAACTACCTTCCATATCATAATTAGTGGGAATCCTACTAAGATGCACATTCCTGGGGCTACCACAGACTTAGGGCACCCCTAGAGCAGGGCCTGGGGATCTGCATTTTAAAGTCACCCTCCCCAGATGATTCTATGCACACAGTCGAAAGTACTCCAGGGGATCGAATGGGCCAAGTGTGGTGTGGTTCAAAGAAACCTATGTGAGGCAGCCTATCAGGTTTAGGAGACCAGGTGCAGAAAGCTGCCCCTTAAGCCTTCCTGGAATTTGTGAAAAACTCAGGTGATGGATAGCATTTCACAGACACTTGCAAAAATCAAACAAAGGAAACTGCAAATGTGAAAACAATTACATTTCAAGCTGCTGTGGGTGGTTTAAAAAGAGGTATTGGTCTGCACGAGACCGTTTCTGGAGAAGCTGCTTGGATCACATGGGAGCAGTATTTCCTGCAGAGTTAGAGAAGGTGGCCCCTTGGTGGGAGCTCTCCACGTAACAGGCCTTTCATACTCCTGGATGTGTTTTGTCCCAAAGGCCCATGCTAGGTCGTGGGTGTCCGGCCAGTAACAGAACTGGCTCTGACTGTCTTACACAAAATGGGCATTTGGAGGAAGGCTTTTTGATTGGAAGGCAAAGCCTCCAGAAGGCTTTGCAGCAGGAATCAAAGCAGAGCACCTTTTCGTTCAAGAGGCCTGAGCCCGACAACATCTGCCTGCAGGTGGGGTAATGTGTCTCCTTCCCCTTCCGTGGTAGGAGGCAGTGGCTGCCTCATCGTGGAATTCTGCACAAGGGATGGGGGACCCTAAGAGGAATGAGACAGATCCTAGCCAGACCAGAAACAGAAACGAGAGCAAGAGAAAGCTGCCTACCTCAAATATTTTCTATGGCTCTGGAGCTAGACTGCTTAGGTTCGAATCCTGGATCTGCCACTTGCTGGCTGTTTGATCTTTTTCTGTGCCTCAGTTTACTCATCCATAAAATGAGGATGAAAACAATCCTTATCTTTTAGGGTCATGGCGAGGATTAAACACTTGGAAAAGTGTCTGGCCTGTAGTAAGTGCTGTACGTATTTGCAGTGTCCTAAGGGTATCTCTCTGTCTCTCCATACACACACTTCACTGGCATGTGTGTGGTTTTCCTTTAGATTGTCTGTTTTCTGTCATATCTTGACCTTGCCAGCCACAGTTTTGCTCCTGACTTTATTCTGTAGGAATTGAGCTCCGGAGCTGACGAGGGGATGCTCTAAATCTTATTCCTAGACAGACACCTGCAGATGGAAGGGAAGAAGCCTGACAGGTGGCCTGTGGGCTTTCCAGCATCCAGGCCTTGGTTGCTCACGGATAATCAACTAGCTTTTCATTCTTCTAGTGCTTTACCTTTGAGCCGCACACTGAGCCCATCACAATTTGGGGTGACCTTTAACTGTTAATGAGGGTACTGCGGAAGGTTAACTTGTTTCCTTAAATACCTCTTCCCTTTCTTCTCATCCCTGCTTGTAACTGAAATGCAGGGGCTGTTCCAATTCTGTTACTGGAGTCAGTGAAAACCATTTACCTTCCACAGGCCTCTCCCCTCACACCCCTCCGGCCTCTGGTCCCCCAGCAGCATCTCGCACCCCCATGCTAGCTCATGCGTGCTCTCTTCCTTAACTTGCTGGGAATGGAGCAATTATGTCACATCAGGAGTTTGGTAAGGTTGTGTTTCTAAGAAGATACTTCAGCGTCATCACAAGCTGTCTCCTTTTTTTTTTTTTTCGTGCTGATGTTCTGAATAGAACAAATCACTGATTCTATTGCAGTGCCCTGAGTCATCTGCTGGATTAAGCCATGACACAGTCTCTGCAGTTAGAAGGGCAAGTGGCACTTTGTGGCAGTGGATGGTATCTGCTGCTCTGGGGACAAAGTCTCCAGATACAGCAAATTGCGAAACTACTTTAAGGTTCCAAAGTGATTCTTACTTGTACATTCGCTTTGCGAGTCTGGAAAGTCCTTCTCCTCTTAGTAGTGACATGATTCACAGGTTAGCTTTATTTCTTTTTAAGGTAACTTGTCCCTCATTAATTAATCTGACCTCTGTGACAATACCGTATTCATGTGTGAGACCCCTTCTTTCTTCTCTGAATATCTTGTGTTGTTATTGTGGTGATAAGTGAGTTGTGATTGTAAAACAGGTAATTCATTCACAAGGGCCAACAATAACATAAAAGGATCTTTGGTCAGATTCTCTCTCCCAGCCCTGTTCCCCCCAGCCCCCTGTCACTCAGTTCCTGTCCCAGCAAACACCTGCTATATTGGTATTTTGCATTTCCTTTCAGATTTATCTCACGTACATATAAATATATGTTATTTTCTCCCTTTTAAACAGATGGTAGCATACTATGTATACACAGTGTTCTGTACCTGGCTGAATACTGTATATTTAACAATCCATATACGAGTATGTTGTTACATGTAAGTATATAAAGAGGTTTCTCATACTTTTTTTTTTTTTTACTTTTTTTTTATAGTGGCATTATATTCCATCAATAACTTAAATTCTTCCCCATAAATGGAAGTTGAGGCTTCCTGATAGTTTTTGAGATGAAGGCTCTGGATAAGCATGAATTGAGTAGAACCCATATTGACTTGATGCAGCTGAAACAAAGTCAGAGTTTGAACACATTCTTGTGTTGTTCGTAAGAGATTTTTCTATGAAATGATAATATTGCAGTGGCCTTCATGGAACACCTAGCTTTGCAGAGGTAGTTTGGGCAATCCTGGAAAGCAACATTGCGTACATTTTTAATGGATTATTTTGTAAACTACTGGGTCGCTAATCTCAGAAAATAAAGGGTCTGTGTTTTAAAAGACTATTCTAAGTCCAGCCAGATGTATTTAGATTCATAAAGTTTATAAAGGGGAAATAAAGAATTGGTACCCATCATAGAATTTAGAAAAGCTTCAGCATTAGGAAAACTTTCCTGGATGATAAATAACCCACTTTTCCATTAGTTCTTGTTTAATACATGCCTTAATGGGCCAGATTTGGGGGTGAAAGGAAGGCAGGACTATAACCTTCTTGAGTATATACAGTAGTTGACATATTGTAGCTCATGAATATTTGTTTAATGGTTGGAAAGCATGAGCAAAGTATTTTAAAGCACTGTACAGGCAGCCTTAGAAATATATTAATGTATACATTGTTACGGAAGTGTATATATTAAAGTATTAATATGATGTGATATTTGAACCAGCACTACATTGGAAGACAAAGTCGTAATTCAGGAAGGAATAAGCTATCAAGTTCACTTTATGCTTCCTTTTGAAGTACTACTTTGACCTTGAAAATCTTGTTTGTAGCCAGACATAAATCTGGAAATACAGATATATCTGGTAGATGAAATCAGCCTGTTAGCAAAATTGTTGAGTAGCTAAGGAACAGGCTATTTTTGTGAGTCTGAAAATAGAACATGCCCTGTGAAATGGGAAAACAGCCCAGTGACTCTCTTTATTGCACTCTTCGGAGAATCATGTACCCTTTCAGGACAAGAAAAATCACCTCCACATTTGAAGTTACTTGGAGAGTTTCTTTACCTTTGGTTTGTTTTGGATGTCTTTTTATTTATTTGGTGATTTCTTTGACAACTAGGTTCAATATTGGCTGCCTTGATCTTAAACAATCACACAGCTAGATGTTTCTCCAGCACAGTTGGTTTATTTGAGAACCACAAAGATTTGTAATTTGGGACATGTGGTCTAATGGCGAACCAGGAAAATCCAGAAACAAGGGAGAAAAACATTCTTTTAAGGGGACAGTTGTAAACGAAGAGTTCATTGGAGGAAACTGAACGTTCAAAGTATAGTGACTTCCCATTGGCTGAGCTGTTACTGGGCAAATAGGAATCTTCCTCCAGCCCAGGTAGTAAAGTAGTATCACTTCCTGTCGGAGATGCGAAGTACGGCTCTTCCTGTTGGGGCGACTTCCTGTTGGGTCCTCTTCCTGTTGGGGTCAGTAGTGCATATTGAGTCACGTGAGCATGAGAGTTTGTCTGGCCTCCATTTTAAACGGTGTGTCCGTTTGTTTTCACAATTCGGTTATATAATATGAGACAGAAACAATTTCTAGTCATTCAGCTGTGTTGAAAAAATCATCCCTGTAAGTTGCTTGCATTCGTTTAGCTGATGTATCTTTTAAATTATAGGAGCATCAAGCAAAAGGCAGGATTGATCATCGGTAATTGCTTTCTTTGAAGAAAAAAAATCAAATTCAGAGTGGCTAATGGCACTGATAATATGTGTGCGTGACAATCTGCTGAAAGAGCGTTCAGGGCACTTTATACACTTTATATTGGTTTAGCACTAAATTGGGAACCTTTGTTTTCAAATAACATGCTCCGTTTTCACAATATCTACTAGATGGTGAGAAGAGGTTGGGAACCAATGTAACTGTAGTGAACGCCAGAGTTAAAAAGGGTTGGACCATTTTGTGTTTGTTGGTGTTTAGCCTTACGAAGTGAGGATTCAGAATCCATCACACGTTGTGTGATGACGGGGACGTGTGAGGGCTCCTTCGGTGTTACTTCCATCTTGATTCTCAGTCAAGAAACCGAGACCGAGCAAGATTAAGTGTCAGAGCCAGTGAGTCACTGTTAAGAACCTTTTGATTCTTGGTTCCAAAGTGCCTTTCCTTAGAGTTTTTTTTTTTTTCTTAAGAACTATTGATTCCGTGTAGAATTTTCTTCTTTTCACTGGTTTGCTGGGTTTCAAATTTATTCTCTCAGTGGCCAGAGCGCCTTGAAACTTTAGCTAAGGTTGCATCCAGGTCTCGTTTCTTTTTCAGAGCCTCAGCTATGACGCTGATTATTACGATTAGGAAACAGGATGTGATAGGTTGGCAGACCCCCGTTCAAAAGACAGTAGTACGTAAATGACGTTGCTGTGACACGTGGCAAAAGTCGGCTGGCCACAAACTGAGTGCAAAATACATAATCCCAGTGAAACTGATAAGGGAACACGTTCCCTGGAGAATCCGTGTCATCTGTGTTTGCTGCTCTTAAGTGGTGTTATAGAGTCTTTTTTTTTTTTTTAAGATTTTTATTGGGGATTTTGGGGGATGGGAACAGCGCTGGGGAATTGGGGGAAGGGAAACAGACAAGTTGCTGTCATCTTTGTTCTTCTGTCTAGTTGTGGAGGACGTCGCTTCACTGGCCCAAGTTGGCACCATCATTGCACTCCTCCCGGGCGAGGCAGATCAGTCGCCGGCTTCTGGACGGCCGCTCACTGCGGCTGCTGGCCGCTCACGCTGGCTGCTGGCTACACATGGTAGTGTCACTGGCCCTCATATGTGGGATCCGAACCGGGGCCCTCTGGCGTCCCAAGCCAGTTCTTAACCATCGCGCCACTCGGCCGGCCCAATAGAGTCTTACTAGTTCCTTTCAACAGTGACGTTTCACTTTCTTCTGTTGACCATTGACCTTCCCTTGGTGTTGGGTGAAACGTGGGCCCTGTGGCCCCACCGCACAATCAGCCACAGCCTTCCATTTCAAAGCTTCTCTTAGGAAAAGAGGGGACTCGTTCCCTCTTCCAGCTTTTCCGGCTTGGAGGCCAGTTGTTCCTCGGTTACTTCCTCCTCCCGTTTTCAGCGGGAAGTGCCTCTCTTTTCCAGACCCCCGCTTTATTTGAACCCCTTGTACTCTTGCTGTGTTATAACTCAGGCACTTATATCTGTCATAAGACCGCTGTTGGTTTCATGTGTAACATTCAGTCTCAGGGATGCTCTGTATGTCCCTTTCTTCCTCAGTGCCTTTGTGGGTAAAGCCTGTCTGTACCTGTCGTCTTGACTTTCTAATGCAGGTCTGCAGACTCCCGCTCCAGAATTTATTGTTGACGTTGAATCCATGGACATCTTCCCGGTGGGCTGGTGTGAAGCGAATTCGTACCCTCTGACCACACCACACAAAACAGCCTGTGAGTATCACCCAGTCTGGAGCTTGGGCGGGTAACATCTGGGGTCGGGGTGAATGAATAGGCTGTTTTGTAAAGGTAGTGTGGACAAATTGTGAAAATTTACAACAAAAAAAAAAAAGACTTTAGATTTTCCATAGAGCGCCAATATTTTTATCTCGTTTATCCTTGAAGTATCCGCGTGAGATGAATATTTGGAAGCATTTCACAGGCTGACGGTGACAAACTAAGTCACGGTGATGAGACAGTTGAAGGCACAGGCTCAATATCTGGACTCTTCACTCCCAGTTTTACATGCAGTTCATTATTTTGATTAAAAAAATTTAAGCTAAATACTATATTTTTATGTTATATCTCAGAAAGGACTACTTTTTCTCATGAGGTTTCCCCTAAAAGGGTCATCATTGGTCCCGGTCATTTATTGACCTAGATATAAACACTGAGCTACTCTTATGACTAAGCAACCCGTGAGATTTCAACTGTACTTTATGTCACATCCTTCTGATCACAGAAATACCAAATTAAAACAATACTAGTAGTTAAACAACCCAGCAGCACACATACTTCTATATACAACAGTGTGTTTTAACGTATGTTGTTATAGGTCATTATCATGAAATGGTGCTGTTGAAAAATCTTCAGACCTAATAAATCTTACCATTCATTACTCTACCCCAGGGGTTAGCAAACTTTTGAGACAGAACTACCTAAAGAGCCGCATGTGGCTCGCGAGCGAGCTGCAATTTGCCAACCCCTGCTTTATCTACCCTAAGGTGTATCAAAAAATTACCATATTTCCCCATGTATAAGACGCACCCCTTTTCGAAAAATTTGGGGTGTAAAAACCGGGTGCATCTTATACGGTGGTTGTAGATTTTTTTACTTGCATTTCCCACTTTTTTTGCGCTTCTTGTTGCACCCATACAACCACTGTATAAGATGCACCCAGTTTTTACACCCCAAATTTTTCGAAGAAGGGTGCGTCTTATACATGGGGAGATATGGTGTTTAAAATTGTGGGTCCTTAAAGATACTGGGGTTTAATTTTTTATAAAAGAGATTATGTATTTCTCATAGTTTCTTTATGTACTTTGGGTGCTAGCTTTAGTGCTGTCTAGCAGTGCAGCAGCATGTACACTGTGTGTGTACTAATTGTCCTGTATGGTACACTTATGTAGAATCTCACAACGTTGCTATCTCACAGTTGACCTCTTACTCCCTAACATCAGCAGATTTTGAAGGGAACCTGAAGCCTTCCTACTGGATGTTTATCACGAGTGGGGTGGGACGCTGTGAAATCAAGAAGGTAGCTCAGATTGTAGACGGAGGTGGATTTTCAGGGGTTCTTCCCTGACAGAAACTCTACTGTTCAATGAGTTTCACCCAATGAAAGTAACATCTTCCCCCTACTTAAACATATTTCTAAAATTTTGAGCTTAAGATAACTTTTTCAGTCTCAAAGACATTCTTTTTTTTTTCTTCTTCTTCTTCTTTTCTCCTCACTTAAATTGATGCATGTTCTTGGCAGTCTGCCAGCATGGCCAACAGTCAGGTCCTCCCTGGCTTTGGGGCCCAGTCCCCTGTGTCTTAGTTGTGCCTCTGGCAGAACCTCCTGTCCTGTATCCTCTTCCTCTCTCCTTCACGTGTTTCTGGAGCCAAATCACATATGGGTTAATGTGAACATAATGTTTCCTCTTTGTTTTGCATTTTGCATCCAGGCCCGTGGTGTTTGGCTCCTTACCAAAATATGACATAATTCAGACACTCCCGCCTTTACTAGCAAAGCCTGAGTTAGACAAGTTTTTCTGTACTCATTTTTTGCCTTAGAGATCACAAATTTGTACTTTTTCATAGTAAAACTGGAACTGAATACTAAGTGAAATCAAGAGCAGATAAACTTTGAGTGTCTACTTCTCCTATTTTTTCTTGCTTTATTTCATATACATGCATTTTGCTTTCCTGTGGCAAACTCTCAAGTCAAAACCCACCAAACTCAGACAACTTTAGAAGTTTTGTTGGGGTTAATTTACACTTACGTTGGAAGATTTAGGATTATTTGTGCCAAAATTCATAGATGCTAGAAGCTCTGGCCTGTTTGTTAAGGTGATTCTAATCAGTTATAAACTGGAAATGTTGTTATCCAAAAAATTATGGTTGGCTGGTTTATGTTAATATTTGACAGACATACTTGCTAGAACTCAATCCTCCTTTCAATAATAAAATGTTTTATTTTGAAAACCCACCTGTAATCCTAATTTGGGAGTAGCTGTTATGGTAACATTATCTGACTTATCACACTTTCTGTGCGCGGCAGGGGGTGGGGGAAATCATCTGGATATTTGTGCTTGCAACAATTTATCTTACCAAGTGTGTTCTTGTGAGGTGTGATATGTGCACTCTTTTTCTTTCTTATTAAAATCACATTTTAAAATAAAATAGACAGTGTAGTGATAAGATTAAATGTACTAAATTTTACTTAGACTTCATTTCTGATAAGAAAGTCTATTTTATGCTAGAAGAAATTGAGATAAAATTGTGGCATAAATGAAATAACTTTTCAATATTTAATTTGTTACTTTAAAACTGGCAGTTTTATACTAAGTCGTTTTTAAAAATGCTTTTGCCAACTAGCTAACAAAGCTGATTTTCTTTTTTCTTTTTCTTCTTTGCCTATTTTACAGCACAAAAGAAGAGAAAGGTTGCAGTTGTGCAACCAGAAAAACAGTAAGTTTTTTTTGTTTGTTTTTTCCAAAAGCTACGTGATAAGCTGTGGAGTGTCTTTATAGAAGATGGCAAGCATGGCTGTTTTTGTTAGTTAGTTAGTTAACACATACACAGTAGCGAAGATGATAGTAGAATATATCTACTGTTATTTATTGTACACTTACTATGTGCAGGATCCAGGGCCTGCTTCTGAAGGAATTCCTACTCCAGAGTGTAATGTGTCCCTTTGATTCCACCTCAGCATACCTGAAGGACACCCCAGTCTCACTCATTGCTAGTAATGACTTCCTGTGACGGTGGTTGTTAGTGCTCCAGAAGCCGCGCAGAGCTGCCCTTGTCCCCACCCAGCATGTCCACCATCCTAGTCATGGCCAGGCCTGGTGGGCAGGGACTTCAGTCTGACACCTTGCTCTGCCACCTCTCAGCTGGGTGAGCTTGAGCAAGTGGCTTTATTTCTCTGCCTCTCAATGCTCTCATTTGTAAAATACCTGTTTCTCGGGGTTTTTACGACGGTAAATTAGATTCCACGTGAAGACATTTGTAGGCCCTACGCTGTTGAATAAATATAGATAATCCCACATTTCGTGCGTAATTTAATGAGGAAGGAGGGTATTCAGGCAGTGTGTGTAGATGACGGCAGTTTGTTTTTGAAACATTGTAACTGTTGCTAACATATTTATATATTGGAAAATATCTAAACTACACTGAAATGCACATGCCTCGCCAAGCAATTCTGTTTTCTTAATGTGCTGGTGGAAAGCGAGTTGAAAATAGCATTTTTTTCATGTACCCAAGTTTAAATAAAATGAAATTAAACGATAACTGCGTTGTTACTAGAATGTGAATAACAATTTTGTGGGTACTTTTTGTGCATTCATTTCTATACACAGTGTATCAGGTTAATAATCTGGCTCCAGTTTTATCTGGATAACGTAATAGAGAGTAAATCATAAAATAATAGTCCCATCATTGAATCCAAATTTGAATTTGTAACTCCTAAATTTGCAGTCTGCGGATGCAGTGGGTCTCACCCTGTCTGCATCAGTCACCTAGACAGCTCTTTAAAACACAAATTGCCATCTCTCAGACTTCTGTCTCAGGATGTCTGCAATGGGACCCGAGCATCTGCATGTCTAACAAGTTCTCAGGTGATGCTTACCTGCCAGTTGGGGGACCCCACTTTGGGAGCCCATGCCGTAGGTGACCCAACTAGATGTCTTGTATGGGTTTGAGTTTGCGTAGCATTTCAACTGTGATTTCTGCCTAGCCAACTTGAGTACCCCTGTGAAATCTCAATTCATCTCTTTTTACCTAAGGCTACTTTTTTTTATTTTATTCAGCAACTTTTTACTGAACTGTAACTTAGACTTCTGTCCTCGAGTAAGTGTACTTTACATTTTGAGAATCATCAGTTCATAGGTGTTCTTTGAAGGTCTTGCTTTCACTGTGACCATGATCCACACAAGCACAGACACCAGAAATCAAAGGTCAGCAGAAAGTGATTTTCAGTTAGACATGGAAGAGAAGCCTGACTTTAATTGAAGTCAATGTATAATAAGTTGATGTTTCTTCATGTCTGAAATATTATAATTCTATAACAAGAGACCAGCCCAGGAGCGACCTAGAAGAAACCTCACTGTTGAGTCGTTTGAGGGTCAGTTGTTCCATAGGTTCCTTAAGGTTATTACAAGAATTTGAGAACAACGTATCCAAATGATCTTTTATGTGTTCTTACAGATGTTGCTCCTAGATGCACACATCCAATCTTACTAGAACGTTAGCTTAGATTTCCCAAATGGTTGCTGTAAGTTATAAAAAGACTTTGGAATGTCATGGTTTCTTCTAAAGTGTGTGACCCATGAGAGTTTTATTTCTTTATCAACAGATTGCCATCCATGGTGCCTGCTGACAAAATACCTCATGACCTTTGCTTATTCCCTCACTTGGACACCACAGGTAAATTAGCCCATTTAGGGCTCTCTGTCCCTTTCCAGTTTGTTGCTGAGTGGAGACATGCATATATTTTTAGGTCAATAGAAGAGTATCTCAACTTCAAGCCTATTTTTTTTTCTATTGCTGCTTATTAACAGATACCTACCTACTCTTAAAAAAATATTCTAAGCTACATTCTCCATCCCTCTTATTTTCTGCTTCCTGGTCAGTAGCTCTAGACAACCTCTTGGTTTACAGGAAAGGGTTCCATGTGCTCCTTGGAAATTATGAGCCCAATTGAGACTATGTATCATTGAAAATCATATGAAAAAAAATTGAAAATATCATTGTTTGGCATTCCTTTTTTTTACATTTTATGCCAGTTCCACTTGCATTTTTATACTAATGGTTAATGCTTAAGTCCCTGCGGGCTTTTCAATTATTTCTTAAAACTTTCTGTGTTTGAATAGCTGGTTGTGAATAATATATGTCTATTAATGTATAAAGTCCTGCATCTTACAAAAACTTTTGAAAACATGAATGTGATTTGCCCTTTAACCACAAATCTGATTACAGACATGTTTGTTCATTAAGTAATATATTTGATTAAGAATTCTATTCTCTAGCTAAAATGAAACCTGCTTTGAATTCCAGGATTAAAATCTATGTGCCATGGAAAAAGCCTTAGTCGAAGTTATCGTTGTCCTAAAGAGAGCAGTTTTATGAGTAGACTTACTAAAATTGTTTTGTTCTAAAAGCATGGGCAAAATAATCCTACCAAAAAGTTTCCATGTCATTTCAGCTGTGGAGTTAACTTTTTTGCCTGTTGTAAAGAATTCAGACTTCAAAATGGTTTTAAAAGAACCGTGTCAGTTACTCTTTCAGAGTCTATAATTGTTATTTTACTCCTTTTGTCTTATATCCAGGAAAATAACATATCTCTCTCCTTACCTGTTGGTTCTTAGTTGACGTCCTATGGTAACAAACCTTCCTGGACTAGTAAATTCACATCTTAATTATAACAGTTTTTGTACAGAAATACCACTGTGAGTTTAGCTTGGAGCAGTGGTGGGAGAGCCATGAATCTCTTAGCTGACAGTGAACCCACATTCTGTGTTTTAAGGCATCAAGAAGCTTTGGAGTGATATCTTACCATTTAGTTATCCTCCTTTTTCCCACCCGCAGTTTGAAACACAACTAGACAAACTACTTGCCCTGTTCACTTTCTAAGTTGAAAGAATAATGAGGGACATGTGAACTTAAGCCACTGTAAGGAGCATATCACATCCATTAGATTGGCAAAATGAAGATGCTGTCCAATGCCCAGTGTTGGCCTGGATGTGGACACTAGGAACTCCTATTAGGATCTCCTACACAGTGCTTATTCAAGGATCAATTTGGGTAGTCACTGGGAGAACAGTTTGGCCATGTCCAGTAAAATGGAAGATAACGCAGATGCCTTGTTATATACTTGGAAGACTCTCTTGTTCATAAACAGAGTGGATTTTTACAGTTATATTCATTAAGACACCATGGGTAATATTGAGAGAGTGGAAACAACTTAATGTTCATCAATGAGAGAATGGAAAACTTAACTGTGATGTATTCACACAGTAGAGTAACACAGAATTGAAAAGTAAATGAATGTTTGGGATAATCATTTCCCAGTTGGGTGGATCTCAGAAACTTCATGTTGAACAAAATGTTGCAGAAACCCATTTATGGAATACTTTAAAAACATATATTGCTTGTTACACATGTACATACTTTAAAAACATATATTGCTTGTTACACATGTACATGTATGTGTGTGGTTGAGTTTATCGATTTGCGTGGAAATGACCCATGGCAATGCAGGGTCGTGGTTGCCTCCTGGAGGAGTTTCTGGGGCAGGACACACAGGGGAACCTAGCTGTGTAACTGGTGTTTTGTATCCTTACCCTGCACAGTGATACCTTAGTTATCATTGTCTTAGTTTTTGCATTTGTGTGTGTGTGTGTGTGTGTTTTGAATCCTGCATAATAAACAAAAAAGCTCTTTTATACAGTTGAAAAAATCATCAGCATTTCTAAGGTGTTATTGGGGATATAAAACGTTCTGATGTTAAGACACAGTGTACCTCTGGGTAGTTTTGCCAACCAAGGGGATTAAGCAAGTTTTTGTTGGTTCTTAAAGCACCCGCTGTGTTCCTCTTCTCTGCAGGTACTGCCAACGGGAAATACTGCTGTCCTCAGCTTTTCATCAATCACAGATGTTTCTCAGGCCCTTACCTAAACAAGGGGAGAATCGCAGAGCTACCTCAGTCCGTGGGACCAGGCAAATGCGTGCTGGTCCTCAAAGAGGTAAAGTGCATTTGCTGTCATGTTTGGCTCATTTTCACAGGATGCTGAAGGTGTAGGTGCAATTTCTGAGAGAGAGCATAGCAACTGGAACCAATTCAGGTGACATTTACCAAGCACCTCCTTTCTGTCAATCCTGTGGGCTGGAAGCAGGTCATACAAAGATGGAAAATGGCGTTTCTGCCCATGAGAGGCCCACAGACTAGTGGGAGGGGTGCACACACAGGGGAAAACATTGCACTGGATTTGGATCAAGAGCTTCAGGAAGAGAGAGAAAGGATCGGGTGAGTGTGGAGTGAGGTTTAGGAGTGGAGCGTGGAGGTTTCCCTGAGGAGGTGAGTAAACCTGGAAGGGTACCAGAAGGGGCTTCCAGAGGCGCTAGAGGGCGTAAGAGTGGACACTCTGCAGCTGTGCTAGGGTGACGTCTTGGCGTCTCTTTCCCTCCCTCCCTCCACAATACCTAGTAGCGCCTGCATGTGGGAGGTGCGTGATGCATGTTTCTGGGGGCTCTGGGTACTTGCAGGAGGTTTGTGTCCTGGCTGCGGCCGCCCACCATGTTGATGGTATTGCTTCCCATTTCTCTTCCTGCCTTTGGGAGACAACCTGCAGGTGGAGGTGAATTCTAACTGCGCCGCTGGGGTTTTCCTCTGTTACATTTCCATAGCTCAGTCCCCGACAGTGTTTGATGACACATTGGAATGTCGGAACCATTTCTGAACTTCTCTTGAATTCTCCTTGCTTTTTTACCCCCACATCGGTGCTTTCTCTTAAGAAAGGGGACACTACATAGTATAGCCCTTTCATTGCTACTGTACCATGATGAGTGTGTTCAAGTTTCTTGGGCATAACGATCTACTTCTCCATTGAGCAAATGTTTGTTGGGCAACTTTGAGGAGCCAGGCACTGCATGAGGTACTGGGTCAAAAACACCATCTGCCCTCTGTCTACTGGGCTTCACATTCCTGTTGGAGCGGTGACATGAGGCTAAGCTAAGCACTACAGGGTGAAAATACGCAGTAAGGACAAGAGCAAAGTAAGCCAGCAGCACAGGGCAGAAGTGACAAATTCATGGCTAAGGCAAAGGGAACAGAACCTTGAATGCACAGCACAGGTAAGATGCACAGATGCAAGTTCCAGGTGATACCCAGGAGAGGAAGGTGGCCACATAAGGCTGGAGGATAGGATAGGTCTGTAGGCTGGGGCTAATTCATAGGTACAAAAGTATGTTCTACTAAAAAAGAAAAAGAGAGAGGCACCTGGCCTGCCTGTGCCTCCATGTGAGGCAGGACGGCGTAGCTGGGGGCCTGCTTGACAAAGGTCTCCTTTGGCACACTGACGAATTTAGAATCAAAGCCCTTCAAGTGACACTGTGCTAATGCTGTTCCCGCAACACAGGGCCTCTGTAAGATTTCCAATTTCATTTCACTGTGAGAGAAGGAGATAATTGCAGCAAGCCAGAGCGTGTTTGCTTTTCTTGGCCATCAGCGGCATTAGCAGTTAAAGACTTCTCTATATCTAAGAAAAAGATCTGTTTTAGACAGACTATCGGGGTGACAGTTAAGAAGAACCCCTGTGAGAAGATGATCAGGCTATTGTTGTTGTTATTTCTTCGGGAGCATTTAACATACACAATGTGGGAAAGGTGTTTCCTGCCCTTAGTGAGCTTCCAGTCAGGTGGGAAAGGTGAACAGAGCTGCATGTGTCTTGGACTCTATGACCTGGCTGGCACGGGTGCTGTGAGACTACATGGAAATCCCACACAGCCTGTGGGCCAAGTGAACGGGCACCTTGCTCCAGGTCGAGGGAAGAATATGTGGGAGGTCCGGAGCATCCATGGTACCCCGGGATGCAGGGAAGGAAAGAGGTAAGGAACACTTACAGCACCTTCAGTGTAAGGGCCGCAGAGGACAGACGGACATGCAAGTGCTCCATCCGTAGGAGAGCCTCCTGCGGGTCCGGCCATCGTCCTGGGCCCTGGGCATAGCATGTCCCTGCAGTTTGGATCAGCTCTCGTTGGAGATAGATAGCTCACCTTAATGCACTTGGCGTTTTGTCCTGAAACCAGACACTGCAGGCAGGCCTGGCTCAGCCTGCATGGCAGGTGGATTCCACGGATGAGAAATTCATAGCTAAAGAAGGATGGCGGGGGAGAGCGAGGGGCACCTCTGCAAGGCCGCAGCGATGCAGGCAAGTTGGTAGGACCACTGGTTAACTCCAGCTCTAAATTTCACAGACCGGAGAACCCTGCAGATGGTAGACTCTTTCAAAGAAGAAATCACACCAGGATTACACGTCATTGTGTCTGTCACGGTGTAATGAAGACCCCCCCAGACCGAGACCTGACTCTTCAGTCCACTGGCGGCTTCATTCAGCCTGAGTGCGTTTTTGCTGCCATGTGTTTGTGCCCGTTTTTGATGGTAGGGATCAGAATTGCACATGCAAGCTGAGGAAAATACAATGAACAGACAGGTTTCTTTGAAGCTGCTTACAAGACCATTTCACACCACATGTCCCAGTTATGAAAATGAGGTCCTCGGTCACCTGCCAGCTCTGTTAACCAACAAGACCCCAGCTCCGGCCTCTCTTTGGGGACTGGCTATTTTACTTTACTACATGAGTTTTTAAAGTCAGAAGTAGTTATCCCTGATCAATTCTCCAATAGGTGCCAGCGGCCAGATTTAAAAGCCAGGCCAGAGCAGTTTTCTGATTGCAAAACTAGTTTTTTGCTGATGTTCAGAAAATGCATGAGGCAGGAAGGGAAAAAAAAGTAAAAAGCACTTCAGTTTTGGGAGTGCAAGAAAAATGTAAGTTCCGCCAAGCCAATATTTATGCTAATGTTCTTCCTTCGGCAGCAGGACCTCTGTATAGTTTCAGATTTCATTTTGCTTCAAGAGAATGAGGTAATTGGAGCAAAGACAGAGTGCGTTTGCTTTTTCAGGCCATCAATGGTGTTAGCAGTTAAAGGTGTTTTTTTTTATCTTTGGAAAATGTAAAGTGATCGTGTTTTCCCTCTGTCTGGTCTGCTAGAAATAGATTCTGTGGGTGTGGGTGTAGAGCTGGCCTGTGGAGAGGCTCAGTGCAGGCTGGGAAAAGGGGTCCTGCATTCTGAGGGCAGTGTCCCAGACAGAAGGAAGTTTCTGGCAAAAGTGATGATTAATGCATGTTTCCATCCACCTTCCCAATGGACAATGAGCATTATTAGCATTAGACTTGAATGGGGTCTTGAGGGGTTGAGAGCTGTGACTGGCCCCTGTCCCAGCAAGGGTGCCACAAAGGGAGGTAGGTGACCTTGAAGGAGCTGGAGCTAGAGCCAGTAGATGGCCCCGTCAAGTCCAATCATCTCCCATAAGGGAACTCAGAACCAGCAGGCCTTGAGCGGGGTGCAGGTTGAGCCTGTTGACGTCCCCCCGGGCTGGAGCGTTTTATGGGACTGTCGCATGGAGGGTGGGACCTGTAAGTACAGACAGTAAGTGGTGGTGTTCATCATAAATCATACATGCTCAGTACGGTCATTGTCAACCAGGACTGTCCTTTTCTGTCCCACATACTTCTACCCGCAAGCCTGCCCAGTAATGCCAGGGGCTCCCAAATATATAGAGAGACTATGGGTCTGCATGGGCCCTCGGCACACTTTGGAGGTTTGATATCACAAGTCCCCCCACGCCCCTGAGACTGTTAGCGTCATTCTTGTTGGCCATTCACAAAGGCATTTGGGAAATTTTTGCTTGATGCTATATATGCAATCTCATGAATCGGCAGGTCTGTGATACTTTATATACAGTGCAATAAGGCAGGTGTTGTGTGCTTGTGTTCATATGTGAAAGGGGCATTAAATGAGTGAGTCAGCCTGAGCACAAGAAAAAGGGAGAGGGGATCATCTAGTAATCTATTTACTCACGTCATTGTGTCCTGCTGTGAAAAACTCAGCTTCTGATAGACACGCGATGAAATGGGAGAGGACCAACCAAGTCCTACTGGCAGAAGTGACAAAACACCAGCTCGGGAAGATCTGTGGAGCGTTTGGTTTTATTGAGACTAAGGGCCGCGGATATGAAGGCAGCATGCCAGGGTAACAAACATCCCAGGTGGCTTCTTACAGAGACTGGGGAAGTATCCGTGGTTTTCCTTAAACATTATTTGGCTTAAATTACGTGCCAGTATGTAACTTCTGTTTTTAACAAAAAAAAGAGAAACCTGTTTTTTCTGGGACAGGAACCTCTAGGAGTCCTTTTTCACACTTTGTCCGTCACCGTTCCATGTGGGATGCTGGCAGTTGCTCTGGGATGTGCCGACTCGGCAGCAGAAATGACCTATGTTTACCTGCTGCTTTTTCGCAGTGTGGACCAGTCATTGAAGGGATGAACATTCACAGAGGGAAAGTTGACAAGCTGTGCACTTTTCTGTGAAAAGGTGGAAATGTCGCACCTGATGTTCCAACTCCCTGTTTTCTTCTTTCTGGTGCTTAAAAGAAGGCTTAGGAGGAAACAGCATGAACCCTGGGCAGTCAGGAAACTTTCTGAAATGATAAGCTTCCATGGCTGGTTCTTTTCTCCAACATAACTTTCTGCTCCACTTAGCTGAGAGTGCCAGAGACTCTGACTTGAGACCTGTGCACTCAACCTGACGTTGAGCTCAGTCTGCAGAGACTGCATTAGACTGACAAGATCAAATAGGTGGGATTAGATGCAGCTGCTGCCCTACCAAGGCGAGGATGCTGTTCCTGATGGATAAAATACAGATACATGCGTGTGCACGCACCCACCTACCGACCCACCCACCTACCTACCTACCTATCCACCCATCCATCTATCCATCCATCCATCCATCCATCCATCTGTTCATTTAGCCATCATCTGTGTATCATCTATTTATCATTTAACTATTCTATCTACCTACCTACCTACCTATCTACTTACCTATGTATCTCTGTCTTGTATTAACAGCCACCTTGGCAATGTTCATCACAGCCTGGTTAAGGGATGTGTTTGTTGCTTTCATGGTAAATGAGAGCACAGAAAAAGATGACTCTTACAGAGCCTTTCTTTCTGTGGTCTCACTCCCAGTCTCGCTTTCACTGGGCTTTGTGTGCTCTGTATGGCCCAGGACCCAGTGTCGCAATGCTTTTCTTTTCTTTCTTTCTTTTTTTTTTTTTACTGGTACTAGGAATGGAGAAAGTGTGCCTAACATAAGCATCTGGTAATTATCGCAGACTTAGGGATTCTTCCATAAGTATGGCACATAGAGGCCAGTCAGGTGAAGAATCAAAGCAGAGGGCTGAAATACTGAACATTGAGTCTGCAGCAGGAAGCAAGTGTGCAGACAGGCCATCACCGAGGTTTCGGGGCCCCACGCCAATCCCGCTCTCTCTGCTGATGTGTGAAATAGGTTGTTGGAGCAGGGGGTACACAAGAAATTTTGTTGTTCCACCAGGCCAGAGCTCTGTTTCTCCCTGGGCCTCAGAACCCCGGAACGCACTGGCCTCCCCTCCCTGTCCTGAGCCAGAGATGGAGGGCTGCAGATAGTCAGGTCAGTACCCCAGAGAGGGAATGTGACCTGCCCCCTCCCCAGTCTTGGAAGCTTCCAGGGGACCTCGCAGTTTGGAATTTGGCTTCAGTTGTTGCTTGCAGTTGACATTTCTGCCCCATAATTGGCCCATCAAGCTATTTCCCCCAGTCTCTTGGTTTTGATTCTAGTGTTTATTTCCCACCTTTGGGGACTTCTTCAATGGCTTGCTTGAATTTCCCCTTCATTATGTATCTGTGAGCATTTGTTCTGGGCAACCTGTCACATCAGCTTTTACTGAAAAACTAGAGGACCTTTATGTTGCAGCCCAGAAAGTAAGCACTCCGAAGCAGCCTTAATGGTTTATAGAAGTGATGGCATACTGCAAATGAGGACAGCCTTTCCTCTCAAAGTAGCTGAGCATTTATCAGTAAATTTGAGAGAAGGTGGTGTTGAGGCAGCAGGAAACATGGCCTCACCAAGCACAGGCTTTTCGGGTAATACTGGACGGAGGAAAAACAGTGTGAATCCGGTTAAGCCAGGCAACAAAATCAAAGATGTGGACATGCCTCTGTCATGTTTTTGTTGCTGCTATTTGGCGTTTCTGCTGAACATGAGCACATTTAAAGCAGTGTAGCAGGCTCCTGGGTGGGTGTGAACTCTAACACACGTGATCTGTGATGCAGGCATTGGCAGGGTGCTAGATGACGGCTGGGAAGGCTGGCAGGGAAACGTGCAAACATTTTGTGTTTGGGGTCTTTAGCACTTGCCTGTAAGAACATAGGGTACCTTTGCTAAACTTTCTCGTACCACAGGATGAGATTTTGTAGCTGAGAAATCAGTAGCAAATGCTGTCCCCAGGCCTCTAGTCACCTGGATTGTATGACATCAGATAAATTCATGAAGCGAATTAGTCATTCTTTTTTAAATGTACAAAATCATTTTTATTTAATTTCAGTCCCCATGTTGAAATTTATTAAACAAAATAAAAACATATACATACTTATTGAGCACCTGTTATTGCCAGGTATAGTTTCAGTTATTGTGAATACAGCAGCAAACAAAATGAAGTCTCCGATTTCTTGGTGCTTGTGTTCTAGTGGGAGTGGACAGTAAACACATAAACAGGTATGTTTTGCCTACAGGGTGGGTTTCCTGGTGAGCTGGACACAGACCAGAGAGGAACGGAGAATTCACAAAGGCCTGTCTCAGCTAACAAAAGAGGGAAGCTGCCGAGAAGAGACAGGTGAAATCTCTCTGACTTGGACAGCTTAGGTTTCCCACTAAACATCCAAGTAGAGATGGACATATGAGTGGAGTTCTGGGGAAGGTCCAGGATGGAAATAGAAATTTGGTACCTGTTAGTTTACTGGGGTGTGGGTAGTATTTAAAGCCAGATGTGCTGTGGAGCGAACGTAGATAGAACAGTCCCGAGGCTCACTGTCATTTGAGGTAGGGGACACCGAAGGATCCAAGTAAAGCACACAGTGATGTGGGACATGAAGGAGAGACGGGAGTCGCGGCGGTAAGGACAAAAGGTGTCTGCAGAGGAGGGAATGGTGGATGGTGGCATGCACTGATGACAGGTAGAACAGGAATAGAGCTGAGAACTGCCCATTCTTAGGTGACCTTGATGAGACCACTTTTGGGGCAATTGTGGACATGGAAGCCCTGTGGGATTGCGTTCCAGAGAGGATTGAAGCAGAGAATGAGGAGAACGGTGAGTGTGGACAGTTGCTGAGGATTCTTACTCAGCTGTGGCTGTTACAACAAGATACCACAGATGGGGTGGCTCAGCCGCAGGTATTTATTCCTCACAGTACTGGAGGCTGGGAGTCTGAGATCAAGGGTGCCCATGGGGGTTCTGGGGAGAGCCCTCTTCCTGGTTTGTACACAGCTGCCTTCTTGCTATGTCCTCACATGGCAGAGAGAGAGGGAGAGCTAGCTGTCTGGTCTGTTCTCATAGGGTGCTAATCCCATCAAGGGGCCCTACTCTCATGACCTCATCTGACCCTAGTTATCCCCTAAAGGCCCTGCCTCCTAATTCCATCGTATGGGAGGTTAGGGATCCCACATATGAATTGGCTGGAGGGCGGGCGTGGGGGGAGAGGGGAGATGACACACTTCAGTCCATAGTCGAAAGGACCACAGGGTCAAAAAGAATATTCTAAAAGGTCCAGTGTATAGGGTATTTTGCTGATGGCGTACTAATGAATTCAGAGGGTACCATGGATGGGTTTGGGGAACAAAGAAAAACTTGAGGTTGAGTCAGTCTAGGGGAAAATACAGAGCCACATGGGAATCAAATTCTGGGTAGAGGAATGTTCTAGAAATGTTGAGTTTCTGGTGACTGAGGTGATTGAAGATCCAGGACATGGTGGGTGTTTCCCACTGGTCTTCCAGGGTGAGGTGGAAATTTCCTGAAGATTATAGCCTCCTTTGGAGGAAGGGGGATCTGCCTACCAGGGAAGCACTGGGGATCCCTAACATTGCCACCGAAACTGGCATGTGTCCCTCCTCTCCAGGGGTGGTGGGTTGCCCAGGGGAGGTCAGCCTTGTGTTAGAATCTAAACGAAGTTAGAGGCTGGTTTCACTACTGTTGTTATTAAAGCTTTTGTAACAACAAAAGGAGAGATGAATATAACAGTTCTCATTAGCTAGTATTTTGGGAGTGTATTAGATATAGATATAGTGGAGACAATGAAAACATCTACTTGAGAGGTACATAACTTGAAAAAGTTACTTGCCTTGTTTTCTTTTCAAAGCTCATTTCTTGCTTTTCTCTGGCTGCATTAGAAGGTTATGTTTACACTGAAAAGAAGACAAGACTTGGGCTCCTCTCTGCTCCTGCAAGCACACCTTCCTTCTTTCTTGCCAGTTTTTGATGGCATTTTCTCACGGTTGGTGCGGTGCAGACCTCTGCACGCAGGGTAAGCTTGATAGAATGCCGGGAAAAGAAGCACAACAGCTACAATTCTTCTGAATCCCAAAGTCCTTTAGCCAGAGAGGCAGGTTTTAATTAGCAGTCTCCATTTAAATCTGCTTCCAACGCTAAGAACTCTGCTTGTCTGCTCTGCAGCTCACTGGGCCTTGCATTGTATTGACAGGGCCAGGTGTTGAAGTCAGAATCATCTCATTTTATTCCTTTTGCAATATTCCACATACGATCCTATTCGTGAGCGAAATCCTATTGATAGAAAAAGTGCTGATCATGTAAGAAAAATTCTTTATCATTTTACTTTAAAAGAGGTATTCATAAAATGAGCTCCACCTCGTCTGAGTTTGAAGTTGAAAAGGAGAAATCTTTTAAGCTCATGAGGACCTTTGATGGTCCTGGTTTCTGTAAAAAGCTAATTATTGTAACTGTGGCTCTTGGACAGGCTGCAAAGCAGGAAGGCCTGATGGGACAGTGAACATGGGGCGGGGGGAAGGCTGCTTTTCACCCAGAGCCTTCTCTGACCCCTCCAGGGAAAGAATAGTCTTCCTGTCTCCCTGTGGGCTAGTCTGTCTCTAACAGTCTGCCCCAAAGAGACCTCTCCCCCTGGCCACTAAAATTCAACACATTACAAACCTTCAAAGTCGGAAGTGTGTCTTCCCATGAAATTGCCAAAGCCAAGCTGTGGGAGCCATATTTGCATTCTGAAATATTTTCTAATTTTGACAATTAATTTTTTTGCATTAAGTGGCTCCCTGCACTTTCAACATACTAATAACTTTAATCATATAATGTAGTTGAGGTTGGAAATTTGGGGAGAGGTTTTCATGAGCGCAAATATGAAAGGAAGTCATGGAATAACATAGCTTCATGAAGTGAATGGGAGAAACATCCCATCGATTGACATAACCTTTTAAGTGCTGACGCTGTACAGGACAGGGGAGAAGTGGGAGAAGGAAGCCAATGTTTACTGAGTAGCTCTTACTACCAAGCACTGTTGTAGTGTTTGCTCCTTTCCCTGCTATCAGCACCTACACGCTCTCCTTTTTGTCTCTTCCTCCCTCTGATTCCCCCTCCCCCTTCCCCATACCCTGACCCACTCATCGTTTTCTACACAAACTCTTGTGCCTGATGGAGCAGAGGTAGGAAAGCAAAGAGGCGTTGCAGGACCGGAGAGTGCAATGCACTGGCAGGTTCCCCCGCCGTCCAGGGAGATGGACGTGCTCATGGAGATGATATCAGATCATGGGTGCCTTTCCCAAAGCATGTTTGTGTCGTGGTTGGAGAGGAAACCATATTTGGGTAGATTGAGAATTGAATCGAAGATGAAGAATTTGGAAGTATAAATGGCTTTTATGAGAAGTTTGGTTCTGAAAAGGAAGCAGTAGTAAGAAAGGAGCTTCTAAGGAAAGGTATTTTGCAGAGTTGCAAGGCTGAAACATAAATATAGGCCAGTGGGGATAGAGAGGCTGAAAGCACAGGAGAGTTTATTTTATGGGTTGATGAGGACTCACTGATATTAAGAAGAGGGCTACCTTTAAATAGTTTGTGTATACCAAGATGTTACCTCCTTTATTTCTCATAACATCCCTGTGGTAGTAGAGGAAAATCTTCTACTCTCTTAGATTCAGTGGCTGGAACCTGCGAATTAAACTGAAAAAAATAAACAGATTTATAGGAGGAAAAGTTTATTTTTAATGCACACAGGCTTCACAGAAAAAAAGTGAAAACCCAAAAAAAGCTGTTAGGCTTGAGATTTTTACATACCGTTTTAACAAAAGGCAATAAATTATGAAGAGGTGATAAGGCAAAAGAGAAGGGGTTTGGGCTTCTTGGGGTGGTATTTGCAGGAAGGTAAATATACAGGGGAACTCATGGAAGTAAGGGTTCTTTTAATAAGGTTTATTTGTGCAGCCATTTCAGTGCCCCCCTTCATTATGAACCAGAAAAATGGCAGCACCCCTATTATACAGAAAATTCATCAAGCACCTTGCCTGAGGACTCAGCTTCTAAGGGATGGAGTGGGGTCTGTCCAACTACAACGGTTATTATAGCCTCTCTGCTATAATACACTTGGGGTTTCTGTGTAGAAGTATGTTGTCAGCGAGCATTTCATGAACTCCAGGAAATCAAGGAAGGCTTTGGTCCAGCATGAATTTCCTCCAGGAGTGGCTCTCATCATCCCCCACACTGTCTTCTTGGGAATAGTGTTCATTGAATTCACAGCTAACATCCCATTAGTTAACTGGGGGCAGGGTCCACCCTCCCTTTCTGATCAAGAGCATAATGTTTTGCAAGGAATAGTAATTCAGTGTAACTCTGGATAGTAATAACAGCTGTCAACTTAGCTAATGTCATGGAGCTAAGTATAATACACAGATGTCATGTACACAAAAATCATTCGGCTCACAGTTCCAAACTTTTATAGAGAGCTTGTTGAATTTGGAGACGAGGGATGCAGCATTGGGGAAAAGGACTGGGAAAATTATTCAATATCGGATGCTTTTTACGATTTAATTGCTGCCTGTTCCCAGACGGAATTGAACTCTGGAAGGCATTTTCTTTTCACAGTCACAAAATGCATTTCGATATGCAGCAAATAACATGTCGCTCTGGGGTTTTCTCAGCGAAAAACACAATGAAAAGAATCAGTTGAAATTTTATTGCCTGTTTATAAACACTTTGCACGTTATTTCAGCCAGTTCTAATTGGATTTATTCTTAAACTTAGTTTCTGTAAATTGTACTAACAGTAAACAATAAAATCAGATGATTATTCTAATACAGAAAACGTAAACACACCAAAACTGCTTGTTCTGCCTTGTCCTGGCCTCTTAGTGCCTTGGCAGAACTACCTCCTCTTGACGGGCAGACACAGGGCCCTGGAGACAGAGAGCAAAGTTACTCATGCAAAGAGAAGACAGTTGCCATGTTGACTGCATAGTATAAACTATCTTAAGGTGGAACCCTCAGTTATAATCAGTGAAAGCTTTATTGTTTTTTCACAATTAAATCAGGGTATGAACCACGCCAGTTATATCCTGGAATGCATCAGATACATGAAGACTGAAACTTGAAAATTCTTCCAGCGGTTTTGCATTTCCTCCCTTCCCATTAATGTTGTGCTGGTCTCCTCTAAAAACTAGGAAGTGCCTCAGCAGTGATGCCAGATGTCCTTTCTTGATAGAGTGTTTTTATCACTCTTTCAATGGTGTTTTGACCTGAAACATGAGATGTGAGCGCAGTGCCTGGCTTGTGCTGCTTGTGGGCTGGCAGAGACTCCCTGAGTGGCAGTCACTGTGTCCTGCTCTTGTCTGTGTGCTCCTTGGGCCTGGCACACGGGCATTTCATGGAACTAAACCCCCTAGGTCTTAAGTTCTCTATGCAAATGACCATGCCAGACCTTTTAAATGTTCATTGTTATGATGATTTGCTTATGCAAAAGCGAGGGTCCCAGGGTTCTAAATTCCTTATTCTTTTCATTCCAGAAATGCATTAAGGCAAAAGGGGGCATGTCATGTCCTCCCAGCTTGGGCACACAGCTGGGGCTTTAGAAGGGAAGTGTCTGGTCCCTCTGGGTGTGTTGCAGTTGGCAATGACAACATGCTTCTTTTCTTGGACTTGGGAGCTGGGAGAGAAAGGGTATTTGGGGAAATAAGATAGCAGGTGTTGTTAGGTGCTCCAGACTTTTTTTGAAACACTGTCATCTCTGAGAGAATTGCCCTAGTATGAAATGTCCATAAATTGGATCAGCATCAGGTGAGTGTCACATAATTTGTTACCCTCCTTACAGGTATCTGAAGTCTGTGCACAAGTGTTGGCACGAGCCTATTGTCTCCGTCTTTTTGATGCCCCTTGACATTTATTTTTGAGCATCAAATGACATTGTCTGTAGCCGATCCTACTGGAGAGAAATCCTATTGAAGAATAATCAGTGGCTCATAGGAAGCTGTAGGCAAGGGTCTGCAGGAGCTGAGCCGGGCTGTGAGGACAGGACACTGTGGACGTCACTCACTCAGAGGGTCCCTAAGAGTCGGAGCTGACTCAGCGGCATGTAACACACACACTTGGGAAGAAGTGGTTCAGTTATTCTGCAACCAGTAGGAGTCTGCCATCCCGTCACCAGCAGCTCACGCTCTCCTAGGCAGAGGGATTGGACCTCACCCCCCTTTTGTCCGGTTGATGGTGAGCCTGAGGAACGTTCCATCCGGCTTCTTCACAGCCCTTCACCAGGTGGAGGGTTATAACAAATGCTTCCTGTGTCAGCAGGGTGGTTCTCAGCGCATCCTTGTGTCAGCAGGAACAGGTGCAATTGAAGTTCATTGTGGTTCTTTTTCCCAACAGGTTCTTAGCATGATAATCAATGCCGCTTACAAGCCTGGGAGGGTATTGAGGGAATTGCAACTGGTGGAAGACCCGCACTGGAATTTCCAGGAGGAGACGCTGAAGGCAAAGTAAGTGTGTTCAGTCCTGGCAAACAAGGCTTCTTGTTGTCCTTGGCCTGCTCCTTTGAAACTTGTCATTCCGCTTTTTGACGTAGCCCAGAGAAATGGAGGCTCAAGGAAGGGCTGTCGTCCTGTGGGGTCTGTGTACCGTGGAGATTTACTGGCATTTTTTTTTGCTAGAGTTGCCTTAAGCCTTAGGATTCACAAAGTGAAGCAGGGAGTTGCTTTACTATAATAATATTTTATTGTGTTAAACATTCAGAACAAAGACATACTATGTTTTAGGGCCAACAGGTGATTTTGATCAAAGGGGGAACATTTATAAACGAGAAGCCCTTGTCATTATTACACATTGTTCTTTAACAGCTCTTACTATTTGATACCGTGAAGAGTTTATGCCAGACCCAGACGTTCTTTACTTTGAGAGCTGACAGTTTTAAAAGATAAAAAGAACCAATACCTCTGTTTGGTCTTGGTGAAGGGGCTGTGGGTTAACATGTAGTTGGTCATTTCTTCTTTTATTTGGAAATGGGCTAATTGGAAAGGTGCTATCTTTGCATTGCTATAAGTTTCTTGAACTCTGATACTGAACACACCAATCAGGTGGTTAAACTGGAATTTGGTTGTTTAGGAGGCAGGTAGGAAAAGATCCATTTCTCCAGATAACTTTGCATTGTTTTGAGAGGACTTTTACTCTCCAGTTATGCTTTTCAGAGAGACTAGATCTTACTGGTCAGCTCCTTGTGTAAGTGTCCTAACGTATCATTTAGATGCTAACATTGCAGAAATGAACCGTTTGAGAGAGTGAACCACTTTGAATGGCTAGAGTGTACCTAAGCCCCTCCTATAAAGTACCTATCCTGTTCATAGTGAAAATTGAGGACTATTAAATAATTTGTATGAGCGGTAATATTTTACTCTGTAGTTAACTTTGTGGTACTGAGTAGACATGTTGAGATGTTGTGCTGTTATTCAACATTCATTGTCAGTTATCCACTAAGCGTTTCCTAGTGTCTTTTTTGAACATCTCTATAATTTTTGATTCAGTAAAAGTCATTTGTGGTCTATCGATACTCCACCAAATCACAAAAGTTAAAGGAAATATATGTAAATAAGGAAAATATTTGCATGCGGTGGCATGTCAGTGAAAGGTGGCACCATATCCCATCCCTCCCCTCCTTCCCAAGAAATATTTAAATGAGCTTCAGAAACAATTAAAAAGTTTTTTTTTCCAACCTAATATTCTAATTTTCTACTTTACCTAAGGAGAAGATATCTGCAATCGTAAAACACTTTATTGTAATGTCAGTTCATCATAGCAGTGGTGGCAGAAATCCTGAGCAAGCATTTATACAGAGAAATTCTTCTGAATTCTTGTTTTAAACTTTTTCTGTAATATTCGGTACATCCAAAATACACCTAACAGACATGGAAATAGTAAAAGTACAAAAAACTGAAATTCAACTAAAATCTCCCCTGCTCCTAAGTAAGCCAGAAACTTGCTCCAGATACCAAAATGACAGGGAGCATTCATTTTGCAATGTTTGCACTCATTTTCATGTTAACAAGCCGTTCAGAGCCTTTATTAAATCCAGCCTGATACAATCTGAACAGACTCAGTGAGATCCAGCCCTGCTGTATTGTAAAGGCATCGAAGTACCGGCTGTATCAAATACGACAATGAGTTCCTCAGCAAAATCTGACACAGCAGCTTAGGAGAAAATGTGTGTCGGAACTGGGTTTCAGTTGTGCAGGATCACAGTGGTGTCTCAGAGCAGCTGCTAACCATGACAGACACACAGTCAGCCGGAGCCTGCCTGTCCTCACACCGCGTGTTGAGTCACCTCTTTCCTTCTGATGTAAAACGACAACGTTTTAGATCTTGACAACAGTGCTATTTCTTTGGTGCAAATGGGAGGGGAGAGAGCTGGCGTCTGCCCATTTGGCTGAAAGGCTGACATGGTTTCGGTCATGAATAAATTAACTTAGCCAAGAGAGACCTGCATTGAAGGCGTTCAGTCGCCTTGGTTGTGGTCGCGGAATTTTAATATTCCAAAGAGTGTTTTCAGGAAGAAAGGGCATGCGCTCCTCCATGGGGCTTTGTGAGCACTGTCACCAAGCATCTGGGGGTTCCGATGCTTTTCTCTTCCCCTAAAGCAGCGGTTCTCAACCTTCCTAATGCCATGACCCCTTAATACAGTTCCTCATGTTGTGGTGACCCCCAACCATAAAATTATTTTCGTTGCTACTCTATAACTGTAATTTTGCTACTGTTATGAATCATAATGTAAATATCTTTTTGTTTTCCGATGGTCTTAGGCGGCCCCTGTGAAAGGGTCGTTCAACCCCCAAAGGGGTCGCGACCCACAGGTTGAGAACCGCTGCCCTAAAGAGTAAAGACCTATTTACTTGAGAGGCTGGAGGTGCCATTGAAAAGGCTTGACCTGGATAGAAGAAAAACTAACACTGTCACCTGCAGTTGTCCCTCCATGATGTTTTTTTTCTATTTATCCAGCAACCATACCTTTTCTACTAAAACACGTTGCGTTAACATATGATGAGTCTTTACATGTATTGAAAGGCAAAACTAGTGCGAAATAAAAAATGGATTCTAATAGTTCATTTCAGCTGCTCTGAAAGAGAAAATTCTTTCTTTCCGATGAATTTATGTGTACTAAACTGACCTACATTATTACAACTTTCTGGAGGAGGAATTTAGGCTATATCTTAGGGGTAATAAAAAAAAAAATTCCAGCTCAGTGCATCTAGAGACATTTAAATATGTTTTCCAACATGTTATAGAGCCTTCTTGAGGGGAAATAAAAAGGCTTTTCTGTAAATGGCTTTTGTGATAATCTTTATAAAAGCCAGGCAGAGGCTTAATAGATATTCCTAGTCATTTGTTACAGTTATTCAGAATATTTGAAGAGGAAATATCCTGATATAATTTCGAGTGAATTAGACTTTATTATCAGGTAGGCAGGAATGAAGAGATAAAGGCAAATCTGCTTTTAGGTGAGTTATGCTCAGCTCTATGGAGTAGATATTTGGGTTACTTATTTTTCATAAGCAGAGACTAATTTTGAATGTGTTTTTATTTAATTCACTTTTTGGGGCCTTTTATTTGTGCCCGTATTTTGTGAACAGTAAGATGTAATATTTTTGGCCTTAAGGAGATTTATGTGAAAAAGGATTCCCAGACTGAGAGACTTTTCACTGAACAAGGTTTTTCTTCATTTGTTGATTTTTCTTTTTTACCTTGCTCAGATTTATGTGATTTTTTTTTCCCTCCTGAAAATATGCACTGTAATCATTACCTGAAGCAGGAAGGTGGACCAGTTTGTGAAGGAAGAACAGGCTGAATTTCCATGTGCACTTCAGCGGATTATGGGTGTGGCGTTTCTAGTTCAAACACAGGCCAGTTCAGGATGTTCTGAATTAGACAAGGCCTTTCCTAAAGCAAACACATACCCCTCTCGTGCACACATTCCCATTGCTTGAAATGCAGGAATCAAGAAAGAAGAGAGAAACTTCTGAGGGGCTGAGTACCATAGGACTGAAAACCAGCAAACCAACGTATGGACCTTAACCCTGAAGATGGGACCAATGCAGTTTTTGAAGGAAATCAGAGCCATATCTTGTTGTCACTAAAGGGTAGAGTTGATTTTCTCACAGCACGTGAAGCATCCTTTTTTCTGTAGTCAGTTATCAGGGTTACCACCTGTCTTCCCTTTTAATTCTTCCTCTGATATATGAAGGTGTGAATTCAGCTTAACGGACTGGAACCTTCTTGCTGTCCATTCTCTCTCCCCTCTCCCTGCCTACTAAGGCTCTCTGACAAGGTCCTGATATGGGTCATTTTGAAGACGAATGATAGCACTTAGGCCATGCTGATGGTTATGAATGGATCCTGACGCCAGTGTTGGTTTTTTTCACTCTGTATTTCTTTTGGACTCAAAATCCATTTTGATTTTTCTCTACTTTTACTTAGAGAGAAGAAACCATGTTTTCAAGCACTCTTGTCTCTCCATCTTCATCTGTCTTTTCCACCCTGTCGTATGCACTCAGTAGAAATAAATCCCTACTCTGGTTGGTCAGAAGATATTGGAAGGCCACTCACACTTCCTTATTGATGTCAAGGGCGAAAAAACCTTTTCTCCACCCTCTTATGTGCAGTACCTGGGAGTCTGAAAATTAAACTAGCAGAAGACAGGTTAGCAAGAAAAAAGACAGTTTACTTATAGGTGCCATGAATATACACACAGGAAGGCCCGCGATGGTAACACAGGACAGTTAGGGTTTGGAGCTTATACCTAAGTTATATCTAACTTAGTACGGGGAAGGAGTGTGGAGAAAAGGCCTCTAGTGGGAGAACAGAGGTTTCTATAGGAAAGACAAATGGATTTCTAGAAGAACAAATGGGAGATAAGGAAGCGTGTGCGGGTGCCGGTGTTCTTTCTGTCTTGGCCATGAAACTCCTCCGAGAGGGGATTTATGGTAGGTTTACTCTTGGTCTTTCCTGGGATTAGAAGCCACCTCCAAGAGGGAGTTTATGGCAGCCCTCACTCTCAAAAGTTTCTGATTTTCATCAGATAATGGAAGCTCTGAGGAAGCTTCTTTCTGCACCTGTTGAATCTCAAATGTCTTCATCTTAAAATAATCTTCATATCAGCTCTGAGTGGGTCCCCAAAGTGACAGCCAGGGAGAGTATTCCTCCTGTGTCCTCAGTGGTCCTCCAGCCTCCTGAACTGTGTCCAGGTATGCCTCTGAGGCTGGTGTCATCTCAGACCATCTTCGTGCTCCAACCCAGTGATCTTCTACTTCCTTTTTCCTTTCCTTCCTTCCTTCCTTCCTTCCTTCCTTCCTTCCTTCCTTCCTTCCTTCCTTCTTTCCTTCCTCCCTAGATTATTTATAATGCCAAGGAATTTTCTGCTGTGGACTGCCTTTTTTGCCTCTCTCGATATTTTCCTCGTGAAACTTGTAATATGTGCTTTAAAAACCTTATCTTCATGTTTACAGTAGCCTTGCTAGGCCGTTTTATAAATGATATGGCTGAGCGTTTTCCCTCCGGATTTACAATGAGAGGATAAAGTGAAGGGCATTGACCCATGCTTTGGAGCTGGTCTCCTCACATATCCCGCCTTACAGCATTATGTCACTGGAATACAGTTTTTAAGCTTTTGGTGCTGGGGAAAGCCAACCCCAACCTGGGGGCAGAATCTTAGAGCTGCCTTTTGGCTGTGTATCTTGGTAAGCCAATATTTATCTGTTTCGTACGTCTTCGTTAAAAAAAAAAAAAAGGCTATTTAAACAATTGTCCTAATTTTTTGGCCAACTCCAAAACAAGCCAGATTATTAGTTAAGGCTGGAATTAGATGTTCCAAACAGTGTTTTCTCCACATGTACAGCAACAACTAGAAATGATGCCTGTACTAAAACAGTAGCACTTGAAACATGCATTTGATGGAAAATATATATTAAGCTTACTGTAGTTTGTCATTACATAATACAACAAAATTTATTTGTATTATTTCTTTTTTAAATGTCTATTTTGAAGCAATCTCAAAATTACAGAAATATTGCAAGTATAGAATAAAGGGACTATTCTTTGTCCTGATCGATTTGAGAATAAGCTGTTGGCATAATACCCCATCTCCCCAAACACAAGTGGGAAACCTGGCTTACGCTGTCTTCAGTATGTTTGTTTATTTGATCAGGCTCTGGGGTTGGCACCAGTCTCTTATCATTGTGTTCCTGTCCTCACCCCTCACTCGGGTGCCAACTCTCAGTGCCAGGCCTTTGCACCCAACCCCTGTCCGGCTGTCCCCCACATACAGACGTCCTCCCCACCCTGCACAGCATGCCGCCACGCTGCCCATCCTCACCTGCCTTAGGTCTGGATCCTTCCAGATGGGGTGTAATTAAGGAGGGCCCTTGGGACAGACAAGGAAGGCAGTGGATTGGGCCGGGGGAGGGATCGGCTGGAGCTCCTGGGCAGCTCTGGCGTTGAACAGCCCTCCATGGTTGTCCTGAGTTGGGCCTAGGTGGCCAGGCCTTTCCGCCCCCGCCACAATTAGCTATTACATGGGGGCTGTCCTCACAGAAGGGAGAGGGCATGGCAGCTTTGGTAGCTGGGGCAAACCCGAAGGGCCCTGTGTCGACACGCTGCGGGTCCCGCCTTACCTCCCCAGCCTGCACACCCGCCTTGCCCAGTACCCCCACCCTCACGACCACCATCATGGCTTCTAGACAGAATTGTTCCAGAAGGGCAGGGAAGAAGATCCGTTACTTTTAAACCATGTTAAAATTCCATTTTCGTAAATTTAGATTGGCTTTTCCTAATTGTGAAAGGGTTCACTGAAACACTTGCTTCCATCGAATCATCCCATGCTAGAAGGGAGTAAAAAGCCACATTTTTTCCATTTCCCATGGAATTTCTCTTTCTCCTTACACACCTCTCATATGTTTCTGGAAGTGCCTGCTTGGGAATTTGGAAGTCTGGGAACAGAAATATCTGTCTTTGGGCCCTACTTCTACAGTTTGAATTCTGACACAATTTTCATGTTTCTCTTGCTTTTTTACCTTCTGTTATTTTACTTTTTTAAAGGGACTTTAAGAACCTTGATATTGAGCTCTTTAAAAGAGAGAGTTCCAGGAACATCGAAATTGTGGTAGCAAAAAAATGCAAGGGAAAATGTACAGTAAAACTGTATTTTTATTCTACGTTTCCCCCGACATTAGCAATGTGCTATGTCCACAGAGGTGTGCTGTGTTTATTATGAAACACAGCAGAAGCAGTAAGCATATGCCACCCAAAGGTGAGTCAGGCGGTCTCCTTCTCAGGGGCAGCGGGCGTTTCTACATGTAGGGATGATACAGATCCTAGAAAAATCAGCGGTCATCCAAGGCTGTCGGCCCTAGAGCATGACCTTATCTACAAAGAGTTGCTCTTTAGTTCTTACTACACTGAAAGTCAAGCCTGGCTGTTCCAAGAAATTGAAGAACAAGGAAGACGGAGGGACTGGAGTGTGAACGACCAGTTAATGAACATAAAGCCTGATTTTTCCAAGTTAGAATTTAATTTTTTTTGCTGTTGGTACTTTAAAAAATTATTTTTTTGGCGGGAAATAGTTAACTAGTCTTCATAAAGACAGGAAAAAAAAATCAGTTACAATAAACTCAGGAGCAGTTAGTTTATTATCCTATTTATTTTCATCACCGCGTTTTTCCTTGTGAACCAGACCTAGGTTTTGAACTTAATGTCTCATTTTGCAAGTTACAAAAGTGGTGACCTCCTTACATTATATGCCTATTTGCACGAATTGCCTGATGTCCCCCTTGTGCCTTGTGGAGGACTGTTGGGGACCTGAATATATGAGCAAGTGTGTGAGCAGGTTGGCGAAGAGGCCACGTCATCACCTAACTAGCTGGCTTTCCTTGCTACCTCATGCCTCTGGGTTTCGGTTAGCTTCCCAGATCTAACACGGGTGTGCTCTGCTAGAGCTCCCCCCACATGTTATGTGATGGAAAGTAAATTACTTGAGATTTCACCTTGAAGATTGGTATACACATCAAGGCCATAGTTTAATAGGCCCCATTATATTGATGCGTTCTCATTTCAGTGGACTCTTAAGTTTAGTGAGATGTGAACTAAAAAGAAAGGCCTATGATCTGTTGCCAGTGGAACATTTATAATTATTTTGTACCAGTGGTAGTTTTTAAAATGTATTGAAAGGTGATTCAAACCTATGTCCAAGTGCTCATCTTCTCAGCGGGCATTACTTACACCATTATTGCCATGAGTATTTGGATGAGGGCTGCAGGACGTAGGTTTAAAACAAGAAGCCAGCCTGCTTGCTGGAAGGCCTGGCTTCTAGTTTCATGTTAGTGACTTCACTGCATATCACTTCTCTTGGGTAGGAGAAAATTTTTTTCTCAAAAGCGATGAGCAACAATTGACGATATCTAGATTCCAGAAGCATCCGGAATTGGTGTTACGTTACATATGCCCCAATGAGAATATGCTAAATGGAAATCTTTATTGTGGTGATTCTGTCTTAGCACTGCCCTCACGTATATTGTGCATGATATTGGACATTTCTCAAAAATATTTTGTGAGAGCATAAAGAACAATAAAAACAAATGACATGGAAAACCCATGCAGCCAGCTTTATTGTTAGAAAATAAAGGGGCTACTTTTGGAATACCAGATACAACACAGGTGGGAGTAATTATGTGGTCTTGCCCTTGCTTTTCCTTACTTCTTCCTAGGTACAGAGGCAAAACGTACAGGGCCGTGGCCAAGATCGTACGAACATCAGACCAAGTCGCGGATTTCTGCCGACGGGTTTGTGCCAAGCTGGAATGCTGTCCAAATTTGTTCAGTCCTGTGCTGGTTTCTGAAAACTGCCCAGAAAACTGCTCCATTCATACCAAAACCAAATACAGTGAGTAGAAATAATGAAAGAACACAGGTCCATAGGCATAAACTGCAGGGTTATGTAGTTGGTGTTTTGGGTTTTTTTGTTTTGTTTTGTTTTTATAAACTTGTGAATAGTTTTTCATAGGAATTGCTATGGAATTTACAATTTCCTGTGGTAGATCCTTCCGTGTTTCTGGCCTGTGTGAGGAAGGGATGGGGATGATTAAAATCAGGACGATTATCATTGGTAGGTGTTGGCAAAGAAGAAATGTGTACGCTGTCATGAATTTCAGTGGATTGGTTGGTTTCGAAAACTATATATAGCTGGAAGGAGAGCACAATAAAATTGATTATTGGTATGGCTCGAAACCAGAATTACTTTGTTGGTTTTTTAACACTGAGAAATTATACCAAGTCTTTCATTGCCCTCCTTGACACGGGGCCACCTCCTTGTCATAATCTGCTTCTTACCATGTGTGCCCCTTTCCTCAGAACTCTCTCAAGTGGAGTACTTTCCCCATTTGCTTTGCTCTTGACGGTCTCTGCTTCTGCCCCATGGCATGAACTCAGAGTTGCTACCATGGCCCACCCCGCCTTTGCTCAGACCTCTTCCTGGCAGGATGTCCCCTCTTAGCACGTGCCTCTTACATCTCCCGTCAGAGGTCGGTGACCTCTGCCTTCTCATTGGCCTTGTCCTGCCTCTGTTTTGGGTTCATCCCTGAGCATCAGCCACTACCAGACACCTGCACCACGGGTAGCACAAGCTTTGAGATTTCTCTCTGACCCTGGCTTCTGTTCTTTCTACGTTTTCCCCCATTTATTTCTCATCCAAGGGGTGACCACATCCCTGTCACAGTGACCTGGAAGTTTGCTCTGCCAGCAGCCCATGTTCCAGCCACTGCTAGGGTGTCACCAGGACCCACGAGTGCGAACAGTGCTCTGTGAGCCCCCACCAGTTGGGAGTTGTCAACTTATGTGTCAGAACCAGGAATCTGAACATATGTGAAACACTAGTCAGAGTGTGAATTTCCTTCTTTTTTATATACATAACATATCTCTCCCCATTTCATTCTGCACATACGGTCACTCACTGAGGAATCGCGAGAATCTCACCCCTCTTTCTCATGTTTCTGTCCACGTAGGTACATGTGTGTAGCCTTTAAAACAAGCTTTTAATTCTCTCTCTTCTTGTAGCCTATTATTATGGAAAGAGAAAGAAGATCATTAAGCCCCCAATTGGGGAAAGCAACATTGAAAGTGGACCCCCTAAACCAGCCAGGCGTAGGAAACGGCGAAAATCCATTTTTGTGCAGAAGAAACGGAGGTCTTCTACCGTGGACTTTGCCGCAGGCTCGGGGGAGGTACGTTCTACCCAAAGCGCCTCCCAGCAGTCCACTAGGATGCAGGGTCATGTGCCAGCTTAATTGTGAAGGCTGCAATGAAAGTTTGATGGTTAGAAGCATGACATACCAGCAACCTTTCTCCTCATTTGTTGAAAACAGAGTTAACTGTCAGCTGCCCTAGCTCAGGAAGGGTTGCGATTGGGTGGACAGACCTTGGTTGGGACTATTGGATTCATCCTCAGAGGCCTCACCGAGTGGTTTGCACAGGGCCATCTGGGCAGGAAAGGACTAGGATTCAAGCCAGCCTATTGCATTTACAAAGGCCCCCTTTCACCTAACTCAGTACATTTCAATCCTTTGTAGGAAAGTGAAGAGGAGGATGCAGATGCCATGGACGATGACACTGGGAGTGAAGAAACAGGCTCCGAGGTCCGGGATGACCAGACAGACACCTCTTCGGCCGAGGTGCCCTCTGCCCGGCCCCGGAGGGCTGTCACCCTGCGGAGCAGCTCTGAGCAGGAGCGCCGGCCGCCCGTGGAGAGGGCAAGACGGGCTCGTAGAGTGCCGGCCACCTCCTGTGCTGAGGGCGGTGACAAAGGTCTGGCAGCCGGCCAGGAGACAGCAGAGGTAAAGTGCTTGGGCCCTGGAGCTGGCTTGTGTGGGCAGAGTGATGAAGAAGAAAACATAGTTCACAGCCTAGATTTTGAGACAGCTGTTTAAAATACTAAAGTCAGTAGCAGCTGCTGCAGCTTAGTTTCTGAGTCAGGGACAGAAAGCTTGGTGATGTCATCAGGGCTTCCCCAAACCCACAGGTGCCATGTGATCAGCTGAAAGGTCATTGGCACCATCGTCACAAAAATAAATGGGGGTTCCAGGTGGGTACCAGACTAACCAGGGGACTTGCTTCGCAAATTATATGTCTGAACACTACACTGTACACCTGAAACTAATATAAAATAATACTGTCATCTATAATTGAAATTTTTTTTAAGTGCTAGATAAGATTTCGATGAATAAATGAACAAAGGCAATACATGAAGGAATGGGGGGACTAGCTGGCTGTCTTGCACACATTTGCATATGCCACTCATCATTCATATCCCCTCTTCAGTCAGAGATGCATCATTAATAAGCAGACATGAAGTTTCCCGAACTTCAACAGCTGCAATCACTGTGCCTTGTTGTTTTGTTTACCTCTAAAGGTGCACAAGTTATTGGAGCAAAGTCCTAACCCCAGACGAGTTGCTAAGAAAGTCCCTAGAGATCCAAGTCTCTGTGGCTTGTCCAGGTGCCTCCTGGGAGACCGCCGGGCAGAGGCCCCTCTGGATCCCGGAAGTCTGGCTCAGGCCCACAGGGTGTTAGAGAGGATCCCGCCCACCACCCGGTGATAAAATGAGTGCCTGCCCCCTTCCCTCTGCAGGAAGTAAAGCAGGAGGAGGGGGAGAGGCTGGTTCTGGAGAGCAACCCTCTGGAGTGGACGGTGACCGACGTGGTGAGGTTCATTAAACTGACGGACTGCGCCCCTTTGGCCAAAATATTTCAGGAACAGGTACGGTGTTTCTGTGGAGTGCTTGCTGATTTTATTATGAGACTCTGGCTCTCAAACCTTCTGTTAGTGACTTTCTGTGGCATGGCTGTGGCAGGGGAAGGGGCACTTCTTCGTTACTTCTGTGGGTAGGGGGTGAAAGTCCACATGTGGTCTCTACCTAACCCTCCTTGGGGGGCTCTTGGCTGTTAAGTGGAGATGGAAGTACAGGCTCTCCACTTGGCCTTCTCAGAAACAGCCTTCTGGGGGCTGGAGGGCCTGAGGCCACCTGGCCAGGCTGGAAGTCAGGGACCCTCTTTCAGCCTCTGCTGGCGTGGGTGGGTGGGCTGCTTTGTCCTGCAGTGGAACAGTCATTGTCTGAAAGGTTTTGTCTCCCTGGGCTACCCCTTTCTCGATCCTTAGCCTAGAGAGGTCACGCCTCTGCCGGGCCTCTTGTCATCGTGCCCATTGGCACTTCTCAGTTGCCTGCTTCTTTAGGAATAAATCTTGGGTATAGGAGGCAAGCAAATAAACAGAAAACCCAGACCACTCTCCACCATGTCATATCTGGGCGCCACAGTCCCAGGTGATGGTCTGCCTTCTTTTCACCTTTCAGAGTCTTCATATGTTTGCTTTGTTTATAATGACCAAGGCTTTCAGATACACTTAGCAGGACAAACGGAAAAGCGTGTCCCCTCGCTCTTCCCAGAAGGGGAAGCCCTGTGTCCGTTGTGTTGTATGTAATGCTTTCATCACTGTTTTCTTCCTTTCTTCCCTGCTTTCTTTGTAAAATGTGTTAAAGTCTATGGTATGTATAATGAATAAGTACAAAAACAATTGATATAATCTATACCTTAAAAGAATTTCTAATCGAGCAGATGAAATAACTGTAATTAGCTAAAATTCAAGACATGCCATAATGTGTCCTAAGAAAGGAGGACTTTTTTTTCATTTTCCCTTAAGTTAACATGCAAACAAATTGTTACTCTCTAAACACCTTGCACACTTCTCACTGGCCTCGCATAAAAAGTTCAAGTTTAAGCCTATGACTTGTACTCTACTATGTTTGTTTAATTTGTTGAAATTTCTTGCATTGTCTCATACTATAAATTTCTGTCTCTCAATGACCTTGTATTTAAAAAAACAAAACAAACATGCTGTTTCCTGTATAAATTAAAAATAATGTCTATCCAGGCTTTTTTTAGATTACACAAACTAGTAGTCTAGAAAGAGGGTAATTCAAGCAATAAATCAGGAAGAAGAAAAAAAGAAAGGCCTGTGATTTCCCATGCTCCCAGTGAGTTTCCCAGATTCTCTCCCAAGTTCACCATCATGCAGCAATGAATTGTAAAAAGCAAATCAATACGGTTCCCAGCTCCTCCCAGGGGAGAGTAGTTCTTAACATTCAAAGGTCTCCTCCAATCACCCACTGGAATCTCCTGTAGACACCCAGTAAATGCACTCGGAGTGAAGGAGTGGTGGTGAGAGGGATAAGGCCGCCTCCCTGCTGTCTGACACCAGCTGCACCTCCTCTCTGGGCACCACTGAGAAGCAGACGCATAGGAAAACGCTACATTTGCCTTAAGGAACCTGGGTAGCGAACACGTCTCTTCATCTGAAACACACCAACAGAAAAGAAAGAGAATTGTAAGAAATGTGAGGACTTATGTGATTTGGAGCATCTCTGTCTTGAGAACAGAAATACAGCAGAACTTTGAAATCTTGCTTAATGCACTGCCTAATAGAGCATTTTTCCAAGTTGGTGTTTATTAACAGTGGCGATGCCAAAAAGCATTGCATTTGAATACAGGACACATGGTGATGACACAGTGTGACGTATCTATTCATCCACGTGTACACTCACCATACACTGATGGGGCGTCTATTTGGACCTTCCAACAGTCAAAAGGCAGATGTGGAAGGTAGCATCCTAGGTTAGTCTAAAAGCTTGTTTCTGTTCTATTTTGGTTTTAGACTCAAATTCCCAGTTTTAATGGAGAAATGTTTTTTAGTTGGTCCTGTCACAGAACAGAACAGAGCGTCTCCCGCCTGGATGTCAGACTGTCTGGGGGAGCGCACGACGACTTGCACTGTGAAAGGCTAATAATAGGCTGCTGTTTTGATTCCTTCTACAAGTTTCTAGTAATAAGCAAGAAAGTGAAAACAAAGCTGATTTGGGGAAAAGGCTGAAACACTACTTATACTAAGTCTTCTTTAATTGTACTTCTTAGCCCAGCTTATAACAACATCTCAGAAAGTTTCACGCCTTCCCAAGTGATGGCTTCTAAGAAGTGAAGTGTTCCAGGCATGGAAGCCATGCATGGGCAGGGCGCTCCCTTCAGTTGCTCTTCTCATGTCAGTTAAAGGTTTAGTCCTACATACCTACTAATTTCTCACGTAGAGAGAAAAATAGGTAGACTTTAAATGAGAATAGCCTTATCCCTGTTTAATTTTAAATTTCATATTCGGCTATTTCACCTGTTGCACTAAGAGGCAGATAGATGCCCATTAGGCTATCTAGATGTGTGGGCCCTTGAGTCCTTTCCCGTTCAATCAGACCTGTAATTACTAATTTGTTCTGTCATCTTTGAGTCCAAATGCCATGGCCATGACTGATGAGGCCTCCAGTGGGTCACTGCAGGTGCAGTGCGAGTTTTTAGATGAACCAGAAGGAGCCCAGGGTCTTTATTCACCAGCGGATGCGAGAATCCACGGGGCAGGGAGGTAGGAGCTGTCTGAGTTGATGTTTGTTGTAAGCTCAGAGGCTCATAGCCACCAGGAACATTTACAAGAACCATAAGTTTCCCATTACTGGAATGCATGCCTTTTAATTCTGAAACGTTATGGCAACTGCTCAAAAAAGCTGTACTCTATAATTTCATGCTGCAAACATGGGCCTTTTCCAGTAAAATTCCACACAAACAAAAGTCTCAAGTAAAATTTTGCCTATTCATTCACCTTTTATGAATCAGAGACATGATACGCAATGTACCTTAATTAGTGATTTACTTCAATAAAAAAATAATAATTTCAGGATAGTTTCCAGGTTTAGTTCACATTTAGACTATTCTCTCTTCTTTCTGCTTCTATAGACTCTAATCTCCCCATTAAGGAACTGCCAAGTCCTGTACTGACCTCTACAGCAAAATAAATTTAATTTTACCAAATGCTAAGCATAACTTTCATGTTGTATATTTTATTATATTCCATTCACTAAAAATTAGTAGTCCATTTATGGTAATTCTGTATTGAACATAGCAAGTGATTTGCTAGCAATACTGAATTATATGACAACATGTTTACAAAAATTAAATTAACTGTTACGTCTGTTACTACATAATTAAAGACAGAAAGGCAAAAAACTTCATTCAAGCCAGAACAGAAGCTACATAAGAGAGGGATTGCAAGGTGAGTTTCCCCATCATTCCTGACTCCTCGCAGTATCCTTGTGTGTATTATTATTTTGCCTGATTTTGCTTCCATCTCTCTCTCTCCCGCTCCCTGTGTTATGTGGAGTGGATGTTGTGTTCATGTAGTCTGCAGCATGAATGAGAGTTGGGACAGACTTGTTGGTCAACCATGTTTGACGTCACAGAGCCACCACCACTGTTCTCGCACACCACTGACAATCAATCTTATGGTCACGTTGCTACTTCTAGTACCTTTCCACAGGCAGCATGACACTTTGGTGTTTGGAAATCAGAGGCCTGATTTTATTCTTGTTAGTGTATTCTTCTCAAAATAAGAACACTGTAATTCTGTCTTATATCATCAGGGAGGATGGAAAATGAGGTGAAAACCCAGAGTGACAGCCGGAGGCTCTGAGGTGGCTGAGTACAGACAAACTACATGCCTACCACTCACCCCATTTCAGATATCAGGCCCAGCTGCTGTCAGTTCTTCCCAGATAAAAAGCGGGGTGAAAGACCTCCATAATGAATCAAGACAGCTGAGCCATAATCCACCCCCACCCCGTAATCTTCATCTTTGTGCAAACAGGACTTTCTCTGCACACACAGTTCAGCTTGTGTGTCTTCGCAGTTCTGTTAGCCCCAGATGTGCAGGGGCTTCTGTGTGGGCACCATGAGGCCCACGAGCCACGTTAAACCAGCTCCTAGGAGGAAAGGCTTAAAAATGGGCTGAGCTCCATTCGTTCCAGGTTTCCCACACTCGAAATTCGGGTGAACTAGCCCCCATCCCCCAACCGTGGCCTCAAAACTGAGACCTCTGATAAACTTTAGGCGCACACTCCTTGATGTCCACCAGCCAGAAAAACTATTCTGAATTTTGTGTTTACTGTGCTCTTGTTCGATTTTCTCTTACATACTTTCACGAAGGGATGCCAAAATGTTTTCCAGAGCAGTATATCAGTGTGCCTTTCCATAGTAGTGTAGGGGGTTCCCTGTATGGTACTCTTCTGTGTCAACACTTAGAATTATTGTCAGACCTTAATTTTTGTGGGTATAAAATTATATTGTATCGCAGGTCTAATTTGCTTTTCCCTGATTCCTGATGAGGGAATTATTAATTTAATAATTCCCACTGGTCCCTTAGGTCTCAGTTTAGGCATCACCTAATCTCTGAAGCCTGCCTTGACTCCTGTGAAATTGGTTCAGTTGCCTGTTCTGTTTGCGCCTGTAGCTTAATTAGCCCATACATTAATCTCCCTGTATTGTTAATGGTCTGGTTATTTGTCTGCCTCCCTTGAGATCTGTAGCGTCTTCTGGGGTGGAATCTTCTTTTTGTTTGATGTGATATTCCCAGAGATCCTGAGAGTGCCTGGCACTTAGTAGGTGCTCAGTAAATGCTTGTTGATTAAATAAATGACATCTTCCATTTGAATGTGATGCATGCAAATGGCAGTTCCCTTTACTGAAATTGCCTGTAGGGAGTGTGTGTGTATTAGGGCTGATTTTCCATTGTAATTGATTCTGTGTATCCCAAGGTGGCCATCATGACTTAAGTGCAGATGTCAAAAGCTGAGCTATAATTTCTCCCCCAAAGTTTAATATCAGAAAACCACAATTCTAGTTCCAGTGTTGTCTCTAACTAGCTATATGATCTTAGTTGGATCAGCTAGCTTTTCTGGCATCAATTTCCATCTTTAACAAAAAGTTTCCATCTCCAAAAATAAGTTTCAGTTCTAGTCTATCTTGTACTTGTTGGTTTCATTGAGCCAGACGGCAAAGCCCCTTGCACATAGTTTAATAACATCAGTCCTCTTCCTACTTACAGTGTATTTCTGTGAGGTTTGTGATGCTTAAAAGACTTGGTATTCCTGGGTCTGTGGCCTCTCTGTCCATTTCTGCTGCAGTATATGTGGCTTTGGCCCTGAAAGTGGAGTTGGCTAACAGGTTCTAGGCCAGTGGGTCCCATTGTTTGCTTCATGACCTGAATAAAAAACTGTTTCTCAGTACTTTCAATTCCCCTTATTACAACCAGCCTAATAAGTAGCATCTGAAAGGCAAGTAAAATAATATGGAAACACACTATAGAAAAAAATGATGTAAATATAGAATCAAGAATACATTGACAGGTTTTTGTTTTTTTGGTTTTTTTGTTTTTAATTTATTTTTTTAATTGGAGAATTGGGGGAAGGCAACAGTGTTGGGGAATTGGGGAGGGGGACCAGCCAAGTTGTTGTTCTTCAACCTTAGTTGTGCAGGGCGCCAGTCGCCATCTGGCTGCCCATTGACAGTGCGTGGCCTCTAAGCTCAAGGTGCTGTGTTCCAATCTTAGTTGCTGGTGGGCGTAGCCACCATCTCATGTGGGAGTCAAACTCAGCAGCCTTGTTGTTAAGAGCGTGCACTGTATCCACTGAGCCATCCAGGTGGCAGCTCTGTTCAAGGTGCCAAGTTCAGTTTTAGTTGCAGGTGAGCATAGCCACTATCCCATGCAGGAGTCAAACCCAGCAGCCTTGTTGTTAAGAGTGCCTGCTCTATCCCCTGAGCCTTCCGGGTGGCAGCTCAGCTCTAGTTACCAAGTTCAGTCTTAGTTACGGGCAGGCGTAGCCCACCATGGAACAGTCTTGTTAGGAGCATGTGCTCTCACCAGCTGAGCCATCCTGCCACCCGTTGGCAGCTCAGCGGCTGCTCAGCTAGGGCGCAGCATCACTGGCCCATGTGGGAATCAAATCGGTGGCCCTGTTGCTCAGAGCTCGCGCTCTTAAGCTAACTCGTAACCAACTGAGTCACTCAGCTGGCCCCACATTGACAGTTTTAATTAGTTTATCTCCTACTTTCAGTGTGTATTCAAGACTGATGTGTGTAATTTGTGGTTTGAGAAAGTCAAAACTGAGTCTTGGTTGAAACATGGCTTATTGTTGCATGCATCATGGCTAGTGCTCGTCTGTAATTCAAAATAGTAAATTGCACTTGCATTGTTACTTGTTCAGTTAATACTTAATTTGCATTGCTGCCATACTTACTAGCGACTATGAGCACATCAAGATGGCTTTTAAACTGATCATAAGATAAATTATGCTTACTCTCAACATTAGGCTTTCTAAGGCTAACATTTACACACAGTTTTGTTCTTAGCTGTAGATATTTTCAAGACAAATAAAGCTAAATAAACCATTGGTTTAAGAAAATAAGGCATGTGTGCATGAAGTATGAGATTCATGCTTGCATGTGGTTGCATGAGAAGTAAGTCTTTGCAGCTTCGGGCAGCCCAGCACTGCTTCCCCAGGTGGCAGAAATTCCGGGGTGCTGAGTTCCTTTATGCCCTCATTTACCACTGACCTTTGTCATTCCCTTGGGCCTGTGGTCTCTTGGAGCCTCAGTTATTCCCTCCGGAATGTGAAGCATGTCCTGGTGGATAGGGAGAGGGGTTGTGGTTCCACTCAGCTACCCAGTCAAACAGTAGCCACATCAGTAAACCCGATTATTACAGGACGCAAGCTGGTGAAGAGGCAAAGCTATCCAGTGGGGTGATCCTAAAGTTTGGGGATGAACCTTTGTGCCCTTCTTCCTGCAGTGCATGCAATTTAACCATCATTTAACAAACACCTTTTCTGTGGGGCCTCTACAGTTTACAGACACAGAAGGACTGACTAAGACAAAGCAGGGGAGTAGACCTGTGTACAGGCAGCACTCCATTCTGGGTGATGTGGGTGTGTGAATGCAGGTGGGCTTCCGTGTGGGTGCGTGTGTCTAAACACCTGTGTTGTCCTCTAGAAAACTGCTGTGTAGCTAGTGTATCTCTCCAGCATCTTCTCAGCCATCCTGATGGTGAGATGTCAGACCTTGACAGAGAAGAGAGCGTGCTCTTTCTTTTAGTAGAGAACCCTTTTCTGGGGGCTCAAGTTAAGTCACAGCAGAGCGTGAAAAGACTGGGCCTGGGGGTCCGGGGTGCTCCCTCAGCCAGGGGCAGTGAACTTGGGAGAGAATTCCTGCAGCAGCCCACCTCTTCCAGCTCTCTGTCCCCACTGGCCTAGGCATGTGAATTTCAGAGTAACCAGAATTTTCTTAGCAAAGAGAATTGATAAACCAAAAAATGAGACTGCCATCAAGCCAAGTTGCCCTCTGCCTGCGCTCGGCAGAATCAGAGGCAGTGAGAGCAGCTTCTCATGCCCTAGGCCCCGTGATGGAGGGTGCCATGATGAATGCGTTGCCTTGGTGCTGACTGGGAGCTAACCTGACTTTGTTTTCCGGCAGGACATCGACGGCCAGGCACTCCTGCTGCTGACTCTCCCGACGGTGCAGGAGTGCATGGAGCTGAAGCTGGGGCCCGCCATCAAGCTGTGCCATCAGATCGAGAGAGTCAAAGTAGCTTTCTACGCTCAGTATGCCAACTGACTCTACCCCCAGGTCTGGGCGATGCAGCGGCCTGGGAAGCTTTCAGGACTGAACTCTGATTTTTCTGGGCGATGTGAGATGGTTCATACACTGTCACTGAAAAACAAGAAGCACGAAGGACCTCCTCCATCCTCCAGCCTGTTTCGTAGTTCCATGTTTTGTTTTGTTTTGTTTTTTAGCTGAGTCATCCTGCCACCTGTTGGCAGCTCAGCTCGGGCCGGGAATCGAACCGCTGTTGCTCAGAGCTCGCTCGCTCTTAACCGACTGAGCCACTTGGCCGGCCCCATAGTTCCATGTTTTTAAAGCACACCTCAGGACCACAGCAGTGGCTTCCGGAGCGTGTAAATTAAAGTTGTGTGTCAGACCATGCGGGATATGAAACAGTTTCTTTGTATATCCACATCTCGCCTTTCTCCCACCCCAGAGCAGGCTGCTTCCTGTGAACAAGGTCCTAAACCAAGGACCTTGAGAACTAAGGTGCAGTGGATGTCTTTGTGAGTGTGACTGAGCCGGGGTGCCTGTCTGGCAGTTTCTGCTCTACTCCTGAGGCACATTTAGAGATGCTTCTTTCACGTCGGCACTCATGTGGCTGTCACCGCAGTTTGATCTTGGTGGCAACTCATTTCTCAAACACAACTGTAGGCAATGTTTCAGGATGTAGTGATAGAAAGATGAGCTGAAGCTGCATCGCCTGTCAGAGGAGCCTTTGGGAAGCACGGGGAGTGAAGGAGGGCCACGTATCATTGCAGCGAGACAGTTTCCTTGAGTGATGGACGTCTAGCAAGTCTATAGAGAGGACTTCTTTCTGCAGGTTCTTTTATGGAACCTCAAATAGCGCTAACATTCTGACTGAACTGTGACCAGACCAGGGAGGGGCTCCTGTAGTCTCTTGGGAAATGATGAGTTGCGTATTGAAGCAAAAGCTTAATTTCAGAGAGCAGGAATGAGAAGAGAGTTGAGGGAAGCTTTTCACAAACCAGCTACACCCCCTTAGCAGGATCCGCGGCAGGATCCTAAAGAGATTCCCAGTGAGCGTCTTTCTCATTCAGCTCAGCTCGCTCAATGACTAGCAAGCACTGGCCCTGGTGTCGCCCCTGTCCTTACCTGGGGTGGCAAATTACAAACTCTGTGACCGTGGGTGACTCTGAGTCACTCTGGACCTCATTCTTGCAAAGTGACAGATTGGAACACAGGAGTGGAGCAGTGAGCACACGTTCCCCTGTCTCCACCCTGCCCCTTCTAAGGGAAGAGCCCAGGTTGGTCAAAATGAGGAAAAGAGAGTGAATGAACAAGAAGGCTGTCACCACAGCTTTTAACTCTATAATTCCTGTGGCTCACTCTGGCTTTCAGGTTGCTTATGACATTTTTTGGGCAATTTTCATTGAATAGGTGAAGTCATTTGCAGAAAGATCTGCAGCTGTCAACACTGGTTGGTCTTTTGTACCAAGCGTATGTGTATGTCTCTGAGTGACCCAGTATACATCTTCAAGCCCCAGTGGGCAGTTACATTGTTACAGCAGTCGCCCGAATGCCTTTTCAAACATAGGCAAGGAAGCCGAACCTTCGGATAGTTGAGGCATGGGCATAAAAAGCACAGGCTGCATGCCTTTCGGTTACCGTTTTCACTGTAGTTACCTCGATCTTTTCTCCTTGATCGGGGTCTCAACAATTCCAGTAATACCATGTGGGGGGCTTACTAGCTGCTCATAATCCTGCTACCTTTTGAAGGCGTGATCATCAGATTTGGAAAAGTATGATTACTAATGCTAACCTTTATTAACATTCTGTGACTGGGATGGATGAAAATGGAGAACACATATTTTGCAGTGGAGACTTTGTCATCTCCCTGTAGCTGATTTCTACAGCCCAGTTTTGAATGCCTGGCAAATGCATTTGCCGGGGGACCGCTGATGGAAGGGCCGGTGTCCTAAACCGCCGGCGGGCACCAGCGGTGGACTGTCCACGGTGACACGGACTTAGCTTCCAGCCTGTCTCTCTTCTCAGCCACATGCTTTTGGCCTTAAATGTTCAGCCTTGTGGAGTTAAACTCTGTCAAGCAATTGGAAAGGGCACGCATTCCAAGATCCTGGCTTTCTCCGTGCGCTGACTCATTGACCATCCTTCACTGTGGCCTTTGCAAGCTGAGCTTTTCCTGTTGCATTTGAAATGGGAATGAAGGAATGAGGTGGCTACAGCATAACATTGTGCTTTCAGAACGAAGGTGACCTTCTCATGCCCTTTCAAGGAATGGCACAGAGAAGGAGGTGCTACACCGGAGGAAGCAGATCTTCTGGAGGTCTCTGGAATCTGCCCACAGGAGCCGGAAGGCCCCCACCGGGCAGCCCCGGGGAAGACCCGGCCTCATGGCTGTGGGAAGCTTCCTGCTCCCCGCAGGCCAGGTGCCTGAAACCGTCCTCGTCCTCAGTCTCTCTCTCCGCTTCTGCTTTGTGTGTGCGTGGTGAGGAGGGGGTCGCCACCAGGGGCCCGAGAAGGCCCAGCTCTGGCTGACCGCCATGGAGGTCATCCATGTGCCATCTCCCCGCCCTTCTGAAAGCCAACACACATTTTGGGACCAAGAGAATGCTTTTGCCTGAGTGTTGCCAGCTCCTCCTGAACTTGGCGTTTTGGGGGGATTTCCCTGATGACACCAGTAGCAATTCGGCAACAGAATTGCAAGATGGTATTCACTCTATGTAGGATTCACCTATCACCAGCTTCTGTCTTAGAAATAGGGCCAATTTCCAAGGGACATTTTACTGTGTTATTGCTGTGTTTCTTACGGCAGGAAACGCTGATGTTACACCTGTGCCCCCCAGTGCCATCACAGCCCCAAAGCAAACGCTCCTTGGTTGAAACACTCCCATAAGCAATGTCCCTCCCTCCTCCCTTCACCCCCAGATGCTACAGTCTCTCCTCTGTCTCTGATGATAGTTTAGGACCAAAGTCCTGTCCTCCATACCTGGATCCTGCACACACCACACAGCTCATTACCTCCCGGAACTGGCCGAGAAGCATGTTCTTCCTGGCCTAGCAGGCACTCTCCCACCTGGATGTGTTTATAACCTGGGAAACAGAAATGCCACCTCATCTTTAATGAGAGTCCATCACTTGATCCCACCCAAAACCTAACGGAGCTTGTTTCAGCTCCTAACTTCCTGACTTCATGTGTACTGTGTTGGAAAAAATACCCTATCCACAAAAATATAACCATGGAAACCTAAAAAAAAACAGGGTACGACTGGCATAACAACCTCTTTGCTTTTCAAAAAAAAAAAAAAACACCAGCAAAGACCAGTTTCCTTCACCACAGAGTTGCATAGCATGGAGAACTCATCCATTACTTTTAAAATTAGGTGCATTTGATCAAAGTTTGACTTACAGTGTTTGAGCTGTACAACTATTAGGTTGCTTTACCTTATTTGATCATATTTGAAAGATTATTTCCTGTGTTTGCTTTGATTTGTTCCTCAATAAATTAAAGTGACTCAAACCTTTAACACTGCCACCTCTGACCCTTACTAAAATCTCTAGACAGTGGATTTTGATCAGCCTTTGAAGACTGGTCTCAGTTTCCTAATTTGTCTCATAGAATCCTGAGTGTTGGATCAGGCAAGTTCAGAGATTTCCCTTTTATCTTACACCAGACACCCCTTTCTAAGAGCTGTTCTATCTTCATTTTGGAAGTACTAGGGGTTTCCATACTTCTTTTGTAGAATGCCCATTATATTTATTTCTGTATATAGAACTATAGAAACAGTAGTGTTATAATCTTTGTTGTGGTTTGAGCATCATTTTTGCCTTTTGGTTAAGATGGTGAATCTAGGATCCACGTACTCTATTCTGTCTTTAGAAAGCTGTGATCGAGTGTATAATTATTTGAAGGGAAAAATAGTAAATTAAGATAGCTGTCATTTTTAAGGAAGAAATTCTTGGAGAGAAAAATACATACTGCCCATGTCTCTGGTGCAATAACTAAATAATAAGGGAAAGCTATGTTGGCAACTATTACAATTTAATGATTCTCTTATTTATTCACTGTTCTTTTCTGTTTGGGAGTTTTCTGGAAATTGCTTTACTCCCTTTAACTTGGTTGAATTTTTAAGTCAATTGATTCTCATAGCTTTTATCAGTAGAGTTGGTTTACAAGTATTCAAAACATGATGTGATAAAATTGAATCGTGCTATTTCTGACCCATTTCATTTACCTAAAACCTGTTATTGCTAACACCTGGTACTGCCTTGGGTTTTGGTTAAAAGCACCTCTAGTTTAGATGATCAGTAATCACTCAAGCAATGTCCTGAGCTGTAGACTTTCCATCTTTCTGGTTTTGTTGTAAATGGCAAGGATTTGGTACCAGTGTGTCTGTAGGTCTTGTCACATCACCAGTCAGAGTGGAGCTTCACATGGGCCAAAGAGATGCATTGAAGAAAACATCAAGTTCTGGGACAAACGTTTGCTGAAAATCACCTTGTGATGGGAAATTGCAGGCAACATTTTTTAAATGACGGAAAAAAATAATCATCTCATTGGTTGTTCAGAATGGGAGCTAGCATGATATCTGAAAGCATAAAATATCCATAGTCGTGAATGTCTCAAGCCCTTTTACTGTTTTGCATTCCAGTTTGTATTGAAATTTGATTCATATCTTGTGTATGTTTTGGTATGTAAAAGGGAAAAATTGGTGTTTTTACTTTTGAGATTTGCAGGACAAAGGGCATGTTGTTGGTTTGCTGTAAGATTGTATTCTGTATATATGTTTTCATGTAAATAAATGAAAATCTATATCAGAGTTATATTTTAATTTTTATTCTAAATTTAAAAAACCCTTTTTACTTGAACAAATTGTAAGCCACATTGTTAATAAAGTAAAAATAAATTCTATAGTGGTGCTTGTGTCTTTGTGTTGAAGGTTATTAATTATTTTTAGGGTTTGCATTAGAATTTTTTTTTCTTGCCATGCACTAAGATGTAGTTTACAGGGTTTTAATAAACATAGCTCTCAAAATGCTGTTACCTTTCAGGGCCATCTATTAGCTTTGGAACTTTGAACTCAGGGAACTTGTGTCTACTCTTTTTACTAAAACATTACTACCCGGAGGGTGGGGGTGTGCCAAAAAAGTGTATACACATTTTAAGAGATGTTATCTATGTATTACTTTTCGAAGTTGAATTGAATTACGGTAGCAATGTGTAGTATGATATTCGCTCAAAAAATGGTGTTAATCAAATGAATGCTAGCGTCACCATGCGACAGGCAGAACAGTAAAAAAAATGGTGGAAGCATGGTTGTTCGAGGAGCGCAAGACCATTTTGAAGTGGTATTTGAAATTTGAGAAGGTTGTGGAAGTACGATAATAGAGGTATGAGTATGCAACAGAACCTCCAACACGCCTAACAATTGCACGCATTCGTGATAAGTCTGAGAGGCATGGTACCATGTGTGATGTGCACAAGGGAAGATCCGGGATGCCTTGCACAGAAACAAGTCTTGCTGCTTCTGCTGTGGTGTTGGAACAGTTTACACGCTCGCCACAGAAGTCTACCACACGATGTTCACTGTAATCAGAAGTGTCTGGACGCTGATGGTAACCACTTTGAGCACCTCTTGTAGTTGAAGTCAAACGTGACTTGTATTCATCTTTTGTTATCAGTATATATTGAGTATTACAATTTTAATACAGTTTTTTCCTTTCTTAAAATGTGCATACATTTTTTTGGCACCCTCTGCATATATCCTCACGTAATCACCTCTAGCTTTCCCATTTCCAGTGATGTTAATTGTTCTATAATTACTGCTACTTTATGTCTATGAGAGCAGTGAGTACAAACCATAAGTGCACTTATCCTTGTCCTTTAAGTGTCACAAATATGTCTTAGCCATCTCGGAAGAGGAAGAGGTCCCTTTGCCACCCAGCCACTCACAGGGGGAACGTGCTCCTTTTTCCTGTGCCACCACAGACTCCAGTGACATTACTTAGAGACGGAAGTAAGGTGAAAGGGTGTAGGAGGCATTTAGGGAAAGGAGCTGGGGGAACCCTGAATTTTGAGACATTTCCCCTTCTCCCAATTGCAGAGGTTCTCAAGCATTTTACTTTAAATATACCCTTTTGCCCTGCTGACAGTTTCGGCACACAGAAAGTTCTTGTTTCATTTTAAAATTATAATTATGGGAACTTTATGCTCGTAGTAAAACTTCAATAATAAAAAAGTACGAGAAGGCAGACAAAAGAGGGAAGCAGATTGTTCATTTTCTCAGAATATACTAGAAGCATATAGTTCAGGAGTTATATAGCTAAGTATGACCATTGGATTTCTGTTTGTAATGAATTTTGATGATGACAAAATTGAAAGACTGAATATATAATGAAGTGAGCACGACGCTTTCTCAGCACCCTCCTTGCCCGAACACCATGGAACAACTTCACCTACTGCAGGTGCTTTACAAAATGACATCATTCTCAGGATGTGTCCGCACCCATCATCACTCCCATGATAATGACACGGGTGTCAGCGCAGCCTGGATTGGGCATTACAAACCCCAACCTTGGAAGGATGGTCCACACACCAAAGTAATTACAGGATGTGGCCAATGCCCATTGGCAGAAGCTGGGAACTTACATGGGAGTAGCTGAGGGTGTCAGACCAAGCAGGACAGAACATAAAACTGGATATGGGACGTTCAGGATGTTGGGCACTTACCTATAACTTGGGATTTAATAGTCTTATAAAGACCACTCGGAGCCAGCCTAAGAATGACCTGGGATGGCCTGCAGTGTACAAGATGGAAATGCCAGAATGTCCTTTTCCTAGTACTAAGAAGGCTGGAAATACAAAGAATATATATGTAAATCAGGGCTGCTCTCTTTTAGAGAATAGTTTGCAGGGAGGGACATTGGACTTGCATTTCTCCTCTTGGGAAAAAAATGAGGGCATCTGTCCTCTCAGCATATGAGCGTTGGATGTCACAGTGTGAGTGGCATAAGGGGTTGTCGGTGTTGTCAGTGAAAGCACGTCCCCAGATCCACTGCCTCCTGCCTTGTGGCTCCCCTGTGGATAGCCCCAGCCACCCTAGCGCCCCCCGGGGGTGAGGACCAACTCAGGCAAGCTGTCTCGCGTCTGCCATGGAGACAGCCACAAGCACCCTGGCTCTCAGAGCCCTTTGCCCCGGACTCATCAAAGCTTTAATTCCTCCCTTCATTTCTGGAACCAGAGGAAGCACTGGGCTGTGAAATGTGGCTGCTTCAAGTGACAGAACCTGGAAGTGCTAGGAAGTTCATGTCCCATGGGGGAACTTCGATCAGTGAGAGACAGGGTGTAGGCAGCCGATAAATTCTTCAGCTGTCTTCCCCCGGCTGGCCCTTCCCCCTACGCGGTGGTGCACACAGCGTGTCCGGAGACATCCCACAGATCTAAACAGCTCCTTGTGCTTCTTCGTGAAATCGTGGCCTGCTCGGTAATGCACGACTGCATGGAGTTTGCCCCCTTCCAGGCCTAACTTCCCTCAGCCTGGGATTCCACCAAGAAAGCATCAGCTTATAACCTTATCTTCAGGACTTGTTTTCTAGGGAACTGGCCTGAGACAGCAGGCAACTATTATTATACTCGCATATGCAGTGTGCAAATAATAATGACAAAATATTCTGGTGAAATCCAGCCGCCATCTGGAGCCTGGGAAACCTTTCAGCCTTGTGTAATTGGGACTGCTCGTGACATGAATCCTTTCTGAATTACTTTAAGACATGGGTTGGAAGTTCAAATTAAAAATGTTCTTTCTAGTTATTAAAGTGATATGTGTGCATTGTAGAAAATTTGGAAAATAAAGGGCAGTTATTAAATTGACCCATTATGTCACTATGTCCAACTATCACTTTATCATATTCCCATGTATATTTATAACAGTGTTGAAATAAAGCTGTTTATACCTTTAAAATTTTTCATTAACCATTATTTTGTAATCATGTTCTCCGGGGTGGTGTTAATACTTTTATATGTCTAATATTTTTATTTTAAATGTTTCAATACATTTTTAAATAATCCAACATAACAAATGTTTATGTACCATCCACCTACCCAGCTTCTAAAAATGTTATCGCTTTGCCATATTTACTTTGGATTTATGTATTTTATAAGATTTAGATGGAGCTGGAATCCGCCTTATCTCCTCCCTGATCCTGTTTCTCTCCCTCGCATCCTAGGGGAAACCACAATTCTGATTTGGGTGTTTTCCATTCCCAGACATGCTATAACCATAATAATTTACAGCACTGTTTTGTGGGTCTTCACCATTTTACTGAAGTTTCATTACGCTACTTGCATCATATTGCAATTTGCTCTTTTTGCTCAATATTATTTTAACGAGTTTTTTGCGTGTTAATATATGTATCTCTCATTATTTTCATTGCTGCATAAATTTCATGCAATATATCATGGTTTACTTATCCATTCTCAAGTTGATGGACTTTTTAAGGTCTCCGATTTTCATACAGTTCTTATGCACACATGAGGTAGTGTCTCTAAAAGACGTCTCTAAAAGGAAATTGCTGAGCAGTGGACTAGGCACCTTTTCAGTGGCACTGGATATGCCAGGGAAGTCCCAGATTCCAGTGTGCAGCCCTGCCAGGCATGGGACAGTGACCCTACTCCACATCCTTACCCATACTTGGCAGAGGTTTTCACTATTGTCAGTCTGATGAGTGTGGCAATGGTAACTCAAGATAGGTTTGATTTGCATTTCTCTAATCACTAACAAAGTTTAGCATCTTTTCATATGCTTATTGGCTATTTATTGTTTCTCTTTTGTGACTTGCCTGCTCATAACCTGTACAGATCTTCATTCTCTCTCCATCCCTTCCATCTTTCTCTCTCTGATTTGTAAGCGTTTTTAAAAACTCAGTTCTTGACATTAACCTCATATCGATTGCTTGTGTGGCAAATTTGTTTCTCCACACTGTTTTTGTCCTTTTACTGTATTTGGTCCTTTGTAATCCCGAAAGCTCATTTTAATTTACTTCAATTTATCATTCTCTTTCTTTATGATTGTTGCTTTTATTCTCTTGTTTAAGAAACCTTTTCTACTCTGATAGTAAGATGGTCTCTTTTCTTTTCTTTTAAAAGTTACTAAGTTTTACTTTTTCCAGTCTCTCTGAAATATGTATAGATTTTGGTTGGTATTTCCAGTGTTATCCAAAATGGTGGCACCTGTAAACATTCCTGCCATGTGAGACTTATCCCAGCCCCACATCTTCCTTGGTACTTGGCAGTATTTTTAATTATTGCCAGGCTGATGGGTATAGCAATGGTATGATAGTGGGCAGAGTGGGGCAATTAAATTGTCCTATCCTGCATGCCCAGGGAGCTATCATTTCCCTGCTGACCTGCCATTCCACCTGTGTCACATTTCAGGTTGACCTGTGTATGTGGGTCTATATTTGGTTTCATTGGTGTGTTTGTCTATCCCCATGCCATTACCACACTAAGTATTATGGCCTCATAATAACTCTTGAAACCTGGAAAGGGATAGCTCCCCATCTTATTCTTCTGATTCAAAACTGTCTTGGCTATTTTTGACCTTTTGTTCTTCATTATGAATTGTAGGCACAGCTTGTTGAATTTCATAGAAAACTCTGTTGAGCTATTGATTGGAATTTTATTAAATTTATGGGAAAATTTGGAGAGCAGTGACTTCCTTTATCCTGTCGAATCTTTCTATCCAGAAGATGTGTAATTCTTTCTTCATTCATGACTTCTTTAAATCCTTCAATATGGTTGTGATGTCTTTCTCCATAACATATTTTTGTTAACTATATTCCCTATGTATTGTATAATATTTTGGCTACCTTTTTTTCTGTTATGATTAATTCACTATTAATGGAACTCTATTGATTTTTATATGCTAATATTCTACCCAGAATCTTCAGTGAACTCAACTGAAAGGTATCTCCATCCTGAATTTTTTGCTCTTTTTTTCTTAGCATTAAATGATTTTTATGGCTTGGGAATTTTGATGTGTAAGTACACTGTGAGCAGGAAGTATGTATGTATGTATGTATGTATGTATGTATGTATGTATGTATGTGTTTTTCCTCTCCTGCTTATTGAATTAATGGTTTTGCATGTTCTCCTATCCATCCCATAGACCAACTGAGCAGAACCAGGTCTTACATTCTTGGGGTGGGGAGCATTCCTGGCCCGTGGTGATACTGGGGCTCTTTGCCTGGCCACTCACTGAGACAGCGGTCAGTTTCTTTCACTTTCCAGTGGTTAAGCTCTGTCTTCCTCCTCCCGCTTTCCCAAACCCATCGCACGAGGGTCAGCCTTAGCTTTGCATTTGGAGGAGGCCTCCTTAGACCTTGGCTTCGAGCCCTTAGCCTCGCCCGCTCCCCATCTCTCATGGAGCACTTCACCCCACAAGAATAGAGCATCCAATGACAACTGTTTATGTCCTGCTCCAGAGCCCAGCAGGCCTGTGGCCTTAGCCCCACTCGACCACTTTGTGTTTCTGGACCTTCTCTGGTCACTGGAGATGTTCACTTTATTTTTGAGTTCAGCCACGGATTTTCTTATCCGTCATTGCTCTGTGTTAAGAGCAGAGGAGATAGGTCCAAGACTAAACTCACAGAGCTATCTTGACTAAAAGTCTCTCCAATGTTACCTTTTAAAAACATTCTCCCAAGCAGGGATATTAGATATTAGCATGTTCTGAGAATGAAGCTAACTTTTGCATTATTCAGGCTATTTAGAAATTAGATTTTTAGCCCATATGAAAATTCATATTGGCGTGGGGTTCGTTTAAGTTACAATTCCCAGGATGCTCAGCTAGTTGACATTTCTAAATGTCTCTTCTGCATAGTTTAACACTTAGTAAAGCCTCAGTTTTCTACAAATGGTTTGAAAAATCTGCTTTGCATCTTATCCCCTCTGACTTCTTGTTATAAATCCCTAGTTGAGAGGCGTGAACTTGGAGACTTGTAAATGTGAGACTGGGTCTGTTTTGTTCAAGGCCACACATGGATAATACTTGTACCTACCACGATTTTAGCAGAGTGATCCTTTCTCATGAAAGATTAAGTACTGACACTGTCTAAATACAGACATTTGTGCTACGTGCCACCTGTCAACTGACCCACTTGAAACAGGGCATCCTTAATATGTAAATAGGCTAATCTGTGCCACCCTAATAATCCATATGAATGCACTGAAATGGAAACATTTTATGAGACACTTAAGCATAGGTGGAGCCAATTCTTCTTATGAGACAACATTAATTCACCTAACAGAAATGGTTCACACCTACTAAGCGGATGCTCAGTGCTAAGTCCATTAGGAAAAAGACTAGTACTGTGCTAGCTGCTCTTTAAAGGGCAGAAGCCACCTAGCAGGGAGGGGGGCCATGCACAGAAATCACTGTCAAGGAAAACAGGAGCTGATGTGTGTACAACCGGGGTTCGGGCGGTAACTAAGGAGAAAAGTATTGTGTAGGTTGCTTTTCAGATCCCTGTACAAGGTCCCAGCCCTTGTTACTGGCCTTATGGTGGGATTTAAAACTCAGATTCCTCCAGGGGTCACCCCGAAAACGGAAATGGGTGCAGCACATGGGGACTGTGCGAACCTGGAGAGGTCACACCCTCCAGGGGAGGGGCTTGTCCTGCAGCCGCTGTGAGTGAGACTGGGGCCAACTGCTGCTGCCTTATCCTCTCATTTTCCAAGGCGAACCAGACATCTAAATATTTAAGTGAAATCTCCAATTTATTCAATGATGGCAAGAAATTCAAACATTTTAAAGATGATGATGGCTACGGAAAATGTCTGCCACTGGATTTCATGCCACCAGTTACATACCTCTGCCCTGTTCATTCCAAGAAGTCTTTAACGGGCAGGCAGGCAGCCACCTGGAACCCATACAATCCTCAGTGTGAGACACTTACCAAGGAGATCTGTGATCGCCTTATTCAAGGCCATCAAGTTTTGATCCATTTGGACGGTAGTTAAAACACATCAGCATTAACTCTTAGTCAAAGGCTTCCTCATAGCTGTTCAAAGTCACAGAGAACATGCTCTCAGTATTATTTTCCTGTGTGAGGGTGTATATGTGGATGCATGCTTTTGCTTTGGGGCAGGGGGTGCCTGGTTCAGGTCCAGATTGGTACCCCATTCCAGACCAGGAGAGAGAAAACACTGGGTGTCAGGCGCTCTAACCTTCAGATTTTTATGACCTGTGTGGTGTAAACTGCCCTGTCTACTTTGAGCCTTAGTCTTCTCATCTGTCAGATGGATGGTATCTGACAATTGCCTGAGTCCTACTGAAGCTGTAAGGCTCACGTCAGGTAATTTATGTAAGTTCTTGGCTCAGAGCCTAGCACATCCTAGGTATGACTCATCACAGCCTTCCAAATTTCTGTTTTACAGGTGAAGAAATGCAAAAGTAGAGAGGCTAGTCAAAGTTAAGTTATAATGTGGGCCAGAAAACCTACTCAGTTCACCAAATCCTCAGTCACGGAATCCCCCAACCCATCAGGTGAGGAGTCCTCATTCCCATTTCACAGAAGAAGCAACTGAGGCCTGAACAAGGTAAGGGACTCGCTCGAGATCACACAGCTTGGTCTCCCCTCAGCAGCTGGCACAGAGGGACCACACTGGACTTTTAGCAGTTATTGACTGAAGTTGGGAGGGACATGACCAAAACCTTGGGAAGCATTTTTTTGTTTTGTTTTGTTTTTCTTTAAAACGAGAACAAGATGCAAAAAGAAAGAGACGATCAAATGATTTTTTGCCTTAGGAACGCCAGGATTTTGTTTGGCCAGAAGAGACGGGAGAGAACCCTTGCTCTCTTCTGTCCTCCTCAGTCACTATGGGCAACCGACTCAACTGTGCCCTCAGCCCCTCAGATCGTGGTGTAGTGTTAACTCAGTAACCAACGATGCTGATGCTGAGTATTTCTATCTGGAATCTGTTGTCACTTAGAATGTCATCTTCTATGACAGGCTAATGTCTCTCCTCAGAGCAAGCTATGCACAGCCCATTAGCAACACTAATCACATTTGAGCAAGGGGCTCCCGGTTTCACTTTGAACATAATACCCTCTTATGTCACTTAGCGTCTGACAAGAAACAATTGTGAAAACAAAGTAGTCCTTTCATGGGGACAGGTCCTCTGAAACATGCAACAGCAAATGCTTTCGTTGGTCCTGAAAGCCCCAGAGGGGATGTGTTTTCTTTCCTTTTTTTTCTTTTCCTTTTTTTTTTTTGTTTTGTTTGGGAGAAGAACCTTTGGATGTGATTATCAGATGTGCATAAGGAAGGGGGGCGGAATAGCAGCAACCAGTAACACATTCATTAACTAATGTGAATGACAGTTGAATCTAATCATAAGAGCAGAGTGTGACTGCTTCAAGTTATCATCTTGAAGTGTTGGCCACAATGTCCAGGTCTGGAGAAGTGGAACAGACATATGTATTAATAAAATAACCAAACACTTGCCATGTACTTACCTGTGCCGGGCACACCTCCATTCCCCAGGCTTTAATAAGTTGCCTTGCCTGACTTCAACTCCCTTCCTCACTTTTCATATTTCTCCCTCGTGCTTTGCTCTCTGTTTCCTTCCTGGCTTTTAGCATTGTCTGGTGTACTATAAGTTATACTGATTTATCTTATTATCTCTCTCTGCCACTAGAATGTAAGCTCCGTGAGGACAGGTAATTTTCATTGCTTGTTCTCTTCAGCTACATCTTTAGAATCCAGAGCAGGCACTCAGTTTGTATTTGTTGAATAAATAAATGAGCTGAGATCTTCACATGAATTATCGTATTGAACCACCACAACCATTCTTTGAGGTGGGTACCTCAAAAATTTTTACCCCATTTATAGCTGTGGAAAATGATGGTTCCGAAAGGAACTTGACTTCCATCAGAAAGAGTGTCAGAGGGTCAGGATCAGAACTCACGACTCTCCACGTCCAGAATTCTCTTTCTCACGCCTCCAAGAGCCAAGCTAGGGGAACAAGAGCCCACGTTAGAGTTCACAAACAGACTCTTTTGTAGAGAGGTGTTTTCACAGCATCTTCAGCATGATCCGGCTGTGTTGGAAGGCATATAGTGAAGTTAATACAACACGGCCTGTTTCTAGCCTAAACCATTACAGCAGTCACGTTTACCAGTGTTCTAAAAAATAGCATCTCTTAAGAAAACCGCTTAATTTATGTTCTACCAATAGAGTACTTGGCGGCAAGGACTGGTGAAAGGAGGGTGAAGGTTATTGAACTTATGGCGCAGGCACCATGTGTCAGATTCTTGGTGTTTATCCTATCACCCGATCCTGACCACAACCCTAGGAAACATGCAATGGGAGGGGTGTTTCCTTCCTCTGTGTTCACCTGGAACCACGGGCTTATCTTTATCCACATTCCAGGTCACCTTTGAGCAATGGCAAGTGGGGTTAGAGCTGCCAGGCCCTTTGCAGTGGAAAATCTGATATAACTTTTGACTCTACGGTCACCTTTCGCATCTGTGGATTCAACCAACTGCAGATGGAAAACAGTATGTATCGTCCTTCCACTGCTGGGAATCTGCGGTTGCGAATGCAAAAATACTGTTTTCCATCAGCGGATTGTTGAATCCCGTGGATGTAAAACCCACTGATACAAAGGGCAGACTATATTGAAAATAAATCTGCTTATACGTTATTCATGTATTCAGCATATTATAAATGCTCATAATATATCGCGAACTCTCTTGGCTAAAACATTAAAAGGCATAATTAATCCCTGACCTCAAGACATGTAGGTTCTACTGGAAAAATCAGAGGATCATCTGAGGCCAGAACGCAGTCTCCTGATTTCTAGTCCAATATAATTATAATAAAAACACAAGGTGTCATTTTTACTTTGCAAAGATCAATACTGATCATTTGTTTCATATATATATATATATATATATATATATATATATATATATATATTCCATTTCCATCGACATCCAGCATAGTTGAATATGCTTAATTTTTCCAGGTATGTTTGAGTTTCACACATCTCATAGATGGCGGCCCAATTCTCTGCTCAGAAGTAAGATATTACAACCCAGAATTCAAACATCATCGTCATCGTCAGACATGATGAAAACATGTACCAGGCTTTTATAACTTCTTGTTGGCTAACAGGTGATGGGCACACACCACCAGCACCCTGAGGTGCAAATATGAAATAGAGTTTTTGGGGGGTGGGGGTGGGGTAGGGGGTAACTTACAAGCCAAAAGGAATTAGAGCTCATGCCATCTCCTGAGTTCTTAGCCTATACCTTCCACCAGGCATAAATGTGTATGCTAGTCAGTGTGTAAGGCGAGGGCAGCCTGCCCTGAACATGACCCACATATCTGTAGTTCTGGGGCCAGATCTATGCCACTATGTAGGGATGGACGCTTCCTGGATTGGGAGAGTGGCTTTTGGGGGGAGAGGAAGCCTCTGGAGATGAGACTGAATCAGCTCTTCTTCTACTGAGCTAACTGGACCCTCAGGCCCGCACTCTGCTTCACTACCCAAAAGCCTCTAGGACATTCAGATCTGCTGTCTCACCTCAATGCATTATAGGGATCATCTCATTTAATCCTCCAACAGCCTTATAAGGCATTCTCTATGATTATTTCCATTTTACAGATGAGTAAACTGAGACAGAAAAATTAAACTAGTTGACAGTCATCAACTAGCAACTGACAGATTAGGGACTTAAGTCTAGCTCTCAAGTTCTTGTACTTGACCGCCATATACTGCCTCTTTAAAACACTGGATTTTAGTAAGTCATGCTATTGGCATACAGAGTCTACCTAATACATTGCTTCTAAACCTGTATATATTTATAATTTTTATTATATGCTACCTGTGTGCAGTGCCCAGACTTAGTGTTGAACCCATGAAAATGGCTCAGTGACAACACGAATGGTGTGAAAAATAAAGTTAACAAAAGCCCCATCGATCTGTGCTCTCTGGTTTGAAGAACTGAGCCTTAAAAGAGGAGCCGGAAAAAAAATCTTCGAAGGAGCCAACAAGCCAGCAGCTCAGAATATTGCAGAAAAGAGTATTTTCAGCATCCAACTCTGAGAAGGAATTCAATAAATACTTGCTGACTGGGTGGAATTAAACAAACAGATTTTCATGATTGACACAACATGGGAACTAATTGCAAAACCTATTTGAGGAACAACTTGAAGCAGCAGGGCACAATTAAACAGGCTGATGTGAGAGCAGAATAATGATATTAGAGCATCTTGGTTTCCAGGCTGAAAAGCAGCTCAGGGAACACTGTTAACGGTGGACAAGGGGAAGGCCATGGCCAAGTAGAATTTCTGCAACTTGATAATTTTTTAAAGTGTTTATATGGTTGGTATATTATAATGCTGTGGAAATTGTTTTTGAGCCTTTGCAAGAGGGTGACTGCATCTAATCTCCACGTAAATCTATGTGCATTTGTAATGCAATTGCAACGTATAGCAAATGTATAATGACTGTACCTCCTACGTTTCTTATTTCAGCATGAAAATAGTATTTAAGATTATATTCTTGGAAATTGTGTTGTTGCAAGATGAAATCAAATAGTTAGGCTTCAGGGGAGAGGGGGGAGATGGAATGGGAAGGTGGTTTAACAAATGGTAATGCTGAGCTTGTGTTCTTGAGGAAACTGGGGGCTTTTCAATTGAGATGCAGCCCTCCGAGGTTCTTCTGGTGTTTGGGAAGTCAAATTGTCTTATTAAACTGTGTAGAAATTGACAGATTCCAAACAAATAGAGAGAATAATCATTGGAGAGTGCACAATAATCTGGCAATATGGAAATTACCAATTATAATATTTTCCCCTTGAGGAAATGAAATATGCAAAAGAACAACTAGATAATACAATAGAGGTTGTGTAATCCCTCAGTAGCTACTGTGAGTAAGCTACGTTATCACAGTTGCGTACTTCCCAGTTAATAACTAATGCACAAAATTAAGTTTAAAGTGAATTATAAAATTCTTTTAAAGTTCAGTTTTTACATAAAATGCCATCAGGAAATATCAAAACGCTTTGGCAACCAATGGCACAAAGCTTTTAAAATGTCTGCTCTTTACTGAACACTCTGCTTTTTTACTATAATGTTAACACTTCTTTGTGTCAGGGAATTTTTCTAATCTGTTTTTAGTCTATTACTATGCATAGTAATCTTGGTCCTCAAGAAATAGAAAAATGCAGCTCTGCCAGAAATAGTTTTTACAATCTTGATATTATCTTAATAAGATCATGTCTCGTACTTATCTGTGGACTATGATGTGGAAATCCAATACTGGTGGTGATGATAATATTAATTCATTCTTTATTGCTCAATACTTTGGTGAGAGATCTCTACTTATGAGACATGGAGCTCAATATGATGAGGGGTGTAGTGCGCACAGAACGCAGATCTGCCTTTTAGCAGTTTACAGCTATTCAAAGAACAGCTGGAATGACAGCTTTTAACATTAGTCTTCCTCTTGCTCTCAACACAACACTCACTGTAAGATCAGTGTCTCTAGCCAACTTCTGTTGTTCAGAAAGCTTACTCGCCTTCCCATCTCGTAGGACCTTGCCTTATCGGTGTCACTGTGCATCAGTGTCTGCCATAGTGAAAGGACGGGTACAAAGAAGAGAAAACTCACATCAAGACGGACTTGAGAAACATGATCAGAGATCTGTAGGGAAATGTTTGAATCGTGTGGGTATTGATGTTTTTCTGCTTTTCTTCGCATAGGTAACCTAGAATTGCCATGTTCAATGCCAAGTGTGCACACCCCAGGTTTATCAAGTATTTGGGGTGGGCAAGTTTCTTTGTTTATTTTTGTCTTGCAATTACCAATTCCATCTTCATGACCCTTTCCTATGATGCTTTGTGTAAGTCTTATTTTCTCCCCATATGAAGTTGGAAACTTTTGCTTTTCAGCTACCTGGTTTTTGTGTTATTTTTTTTTAGTGAAAATGAGTCATATAATCTTTACAAAGATGGCATGTCATCCCAGGAGACAAGCAAGACGCTGAGACTGAAATACTGTACCAGAGGCAACACTTACAGGACCAGGGCGAGCCAGTGGCTCTGTCTTTCTCATCAAGCAAATCCTGAATGCTCAGGCAAGTAAAATGCCAGGGGAGGATGAACATGCTTAGGATCGCAGTGCTTCTCAGCCTCCAAAAGTAGCTCTAGGCAATGGTTCCAAAGGCTCCAGAATCAGGGAGACCCCAGATATTAAATCAATACTTGGACTTAACAAAGGAGATTTCATGTGCCTTCTAATCAATGTGGAGACGGTTACCAAGCAAAGACCGATTGAGAGCAGAATGATGGAGTTTTATACTAGAGCAGATTCTGTCAGGATAGCCCATAGATGCTGGCTTGCTTCTCAATCTGTGTACTGCATAAAATGTATGAAAACAAGACACTGCCCTTAAATGGACGCAAGCTATATGAACATGTTGCCCAATTAATTGGAAGGTGAGTCTTTGGTAAATTTGCAGTAGATTGTTTAGAATTAAACTTAGGCAAATGGAATGAATTGAACTATAGTAAAGCTTGCATTTCTGAAACGTGCTAGAATGTAATTCAGAAAATTATCAAGGACTAGCTCTTTAAATTTATGTCGGTAAACGCCTACTGTCACATGATGCTCTTGCATTGTACGGTGTGTGAAAAATGAAAGATGCTGATTTTCAAAGATCAACACATCATAACGACCAAGTCAGTGAATAAGCCGAACGAGCCACTCAGGTCAGAATGCTGACTGTGGGCCCCTTTAGGGCATACTGGAGACTGCCGGTCAGAGAAGGTTGCTTGGAAAAGGAGGACTCATGGAACCTACGGGCTGGGGTGGCTCACACTGAGAACGGATGGAGGAAGAGTGACAGCCAGGGAAAGGAGCAAGAGGGACAGCTCATCCGTTCGGCTTCAGCTAGTCTGTTAAGGGAGGGTGACGTGTGCACTCACAGAGTGATATAACCAGGCAAGTACATGGAAGAAATCCCCACTCAGGTGTATGTAGGGGTGCGTGGGGATGGAATTGGGGCTGACGATGGGGACTGACTGATCACAAAAAAACTAAAACAAAACAAAAAACCCCACAATAGCTCCAGCGTAATCTGAGGAGGATTTGCTACTGCCAGCTGTATTGACCTGTCACGGCGACCTCAGGGAAGGGACGGGGCTGGAAATCTCCTAGCAGAGCCCCTCTGGACTAGTCAGTTTCTGTCGTCCCTCTTGGCCATCAAAATGTCACAGTTTTGAATTTTCTCTAATCAATACCACTTCCACCCAGCATCCTTCCTACTGCATGTCTTTTGTTCAATGTACCCTTGTTTGTTGAATTGGTTTCCCTACGAATCCACAAATTCTCAGATACCACAAAGCACACCTGCCCTCCTGGCTCTGCGTCTCCAGCTGTATATTATCCTACTGGTGCTCTGTCAGCTCATATCCACTTTAGGGGTTGATATGGGCATTGCTAAACACGTGTATTTTTTTGAGCACACACAGAGGAGATGGTAGGTCTCCTGTCTCCTATGATCCAGCTAGCAAACTCGTACCTGCAGTACCCCAGAACTGCTCAGCAAAAACGTGGCTCCCACATCTCCATCCCTCGGTTCAAAGTCTTGATGCAATTTAAATGGAGGGATCCAATGCAGCTCATTTAATTACCCTGCCATTTTAACTGAATGCTCTTTGACTTAATTTTATCTCAATGAGTATAAAGCGTCAGGAGACTGTCCCATAAACATAGAGTTGCCTCTGACAGCTTCTGGGAAGGGGCCCCAAGGGGTGCACATAGTGATTTACAGAACACCGATAACACTGCAAAACAGCTTTGGCACCAGAAGTTTCTAGAACTTAATTACTGCCTCTAAAATCTAAGCCAGAGTTAGGCAACTGAACGGTACCCAGCAGGGGGGGGGGGGGGGGAGGAAGGCATAATTGCATAGAAAGCAAAAGACTTTTAAGATGATGTTGGTGTTATTCTTTATCCTATGTCTTATAAAGACACCGATCTAAATAATTCACCATTCTTTCTATGGCTAATATTATCCATTCTTTTGGTGACCTATACTATCCACACAAATAGACCTGATCCATTTGAATCCAGCTGAAGTATTCTATCCAGAAGGTATTACAAGACTCTTACTCCTCAGGAAAAAAAGAATCAGGATTTTCCCCTTCCTTTAAGACAGTCCCTGGCCAAGGATATAAAAATTCCAGTAGTCTCAGAAAAATGTTCATGTACTTTTAATTCTGTGAATCACCCATTTCCTACTCTCACCCCATTTAAGTGTTTAAAATATGCTATATTTTTAGGGGAATTCAAAGTTCCAAAAACAAAACACATAAGCCCACAAGTGATGTTGACTTGCTGGCTGTTTTAAGAAATAACTATTTATTTCATCTTTTCTTATGGCAGAAGAGTATTCCATTGTGTGTGTGAGTGTGTGTGTGTGTGTGTGTGTGTGTGTGTGTGTGTGTATCTCACATCTTCTTTATCCAATCGTCTATCGAAGAACACTTTGGGTGTTCCCATGTCTTGGCCACTGTAAATAAAGCTGCAATGGACATCAGAGCACATATATCTTTACAGATAAATGTTTTCAAAGATGAGCTAATGCCATTTGCAAGAACATGGATGGATCTTGAGATTATTATGCTAATCGAAATAAGTCACACAGAAAAGTCGAGAACCATATGATTTCACTGATATGTGGAATACAAAACTGAAAGCAACAAAGGAACAAGGCAAACAAAGAAACAAAAACTCATAGACACAGACAATAGTTCAGTGGTTACCAGAGGGTAAGGTGGAGGGGGTGGTGGTAGATGAGGGTAAATGGGGTCAAATATGTGGTGATGGAAGAACTGACTCTGGGTGGTGAACACACAATGTGATACATAGATGATGTATTACAGAATTGTACACTTGAAACCTATGTAACTTTACTAACCATTGTCACCCCAAATAAACTTTAATTAAGAAAAAATAACAATTTAAAAAATAAAGCTTTTCTCCCTTTCCCCTTTCTTTTGATATGGGAAATCACTTTTCATTACGAGCATTGGATAATGTTCTCAAAGTTCTTCATTTAATGGGGAAAGGATGCCTCTCGTGTTCCCGTCTGTGCTCAGTTGGTTGTGCTTTAAGAATTTAGCAGCCTTGAGCCTGAGGGCGATATTTAGAAAGCCAGCCACTGATTGCTCACCGTCCTCAGGAGAGGCGTAAAACCTAAGTGAATGAGGATCTGAATTTCACAGATGTCTGGAAATTCTGAAATCGACTTTCAGCAAGCAAACTAAACATATTGGGTGATCTCTGGCATTTGGGAGCTCAGAGCTCTAGGGGAGAAAAACGGCAGAGGAGGAAGGGGTGGCTCACCCCTTTCTATCTGCCAAGCCTCATTTCTGGGGACTCCCAGCCCCTCAGTCAGCCTCTGGCACCCTTAGGAGCTACTTGTAATCACCTAGGTTTAAGGCACCCCTTGCGTCTCTGCCCGTGCCTTCTCTCTCTGCCTGGCTATTGGAGCATAGCTCAAGCATCAGCTTCCCCAGGTAAGATTCACCGGCTTCCCCAGCTGGTCCAGACACCCTTCATCTCTGCTTCTTGGTACCCTGTAATCTTTCTTGTCACACTGAAACTCTCTATTCAGCTTTCCTCACAATGGACAGTGCATTCTAGACATCACAGAAGATGTCTTGGTCTCTGTAGCCACACCACCCAGCATACGTAGGGACTCACCAAATATTTTCGGAAAGAGTTCCCAGTCACGGGAACACTATGATCAGTGCCCTGTGTCCCCATGGCCCCATTCTGCATGTGAATATCACGTTCTGGTATTCCAGATAATCTGTCAGAAAACCAGCAAGTCACTTTAAAGTATATTACTAGCAGGTGGATGGATGGTGACCTGAAATATTCTATCTCCCCAGAAGATAAAATAAGGAGAAATTGGGTGTGACTAGGAAAGACCCATCCCCACCCCCGTTACTTTAATATGACATGAAATGGATAAGAGTGAAATAATAATGTGGCTGACAAAGTCACTGCACAGGAAGCACTGTCACTAGTTGGATTTGGAAAGAGGAGAAAAAACTCATTTAGCAGAGTGGCCCGTGATGCCACAGGCCTCCTCAGCAGATTAAATGCAGGAGTCACATGCTCTTAGTGGGCCGGTTATCCATTATCCCACGGAGGCCTCTGAACCCTGCACTCACCCAGCCAATGACATGCTCTGGGACTTATATCAGACTTGTCAGGAGCCAGAAATTTTTCTGTGAGATTGTTAAATGAAAGAATAAACCCCGATTATAAATTTGCTTTTCTATAGTGTGTGTGTGTGTGTGTGTGTGTGTGTGTGTGTGTGTGTGTGCACATAGGATTTCAACAAAATAGTTTTTCTAAACCTTAGTGTCTTTTTGCTTGTTTGTTTGTTTGGTTGGTTTTTTTATGACTTTGCTTTGTGAAAGACTCAGGGATGTCATTTAGATCACTTAACTGTATGATTATAGCCTATCAGAAAACATTCAGTGAAGGGAACAGGGAGTAGGCACAGTCACATCGGGCCCCAGTCCTAGTGCAGCTGCTGGTGGTTGACTTTGGCAATGACTCGTCCCTTCTCTAGAACTCAGCTCCCTCATCTGTAGAATGAGGAGTTTCAACTAGACGATCTCTTGCCAGCTCTAAAAGCCTGCAGTGCAATGACTCTTCTCAGTGTGTTAAACACCATTATGGAACATCTGGGTTTTACCCTCTAAGAAGTCTCTTATTATATATTATAAAAGTGTAGCTGCTTAATAAATAGTAAGTTACTGACTTTTAACTCTAAGTTTTAGGAGGTGAGATCTCTACAGTAGATGTATTTACATGGAATCCATTAGATAAGGAAATAACGGAAAGCGGGCCAGCCAAGTGGCGCGTTGGTTAAGAGCTGGCTTGGGACGCCAGAGGGCCCCGGTTTGGATCCCACATATGAGGGCCAGTGACACTGCCCTTCACAGCTAAGATGCTGAACAACAGCTCAACCTGGAGCTGGGCTGCCATGAGTCGCCAGCGACGGCGTAGGCTGCAGCCCCTGCTGCAGTGGGTTGCCATAAGCTACCGTGTGGAGCCAGCAGCCAGCGTGAGCGGCCAGCAGCTGCCATGAGCGGCCGTCCAGAAGCCGGCGACTGATGTGCCTCACCTGGGAAGAGCGCAATGATGGTGCCAACTTGGGCCAGTGAAGCAACATCCTCCACAACTAGACCGAAGAACAAAAGGACAGCAACTTGTCTGTTCCCCTTCCCCCAATTCCCCAGCACTGTTCCAATTCCCCAATAAAAATCTTAAAAAAAAAAAAAAAGAAAGAAAGAAAGAACGGAAGACGAATGGACATTGAACATTGAAGGGGGTATTAATGTTCAGTGTGCTACATCCTTTGTGACTTTGAAGACGATGATAGTTTAGCTCACTGAATAAATCTTTACCCTGAGCAAAATCTTCTGCAGGGCAATTTTCGGGAAGCGCAGTGTCAAGGGCACTGGAACCATGTTTTGTTTTTCCGAATTATTTTCAAAACTGCCATAAGCAAAATACCATTGATATACAAATGGTCCCTGTTTTCACAGGGCTCTGTGTTCTTGGCAATGAGTGAAAACATGAGAGGTGTACAGTACACTGCATTTTTGCTTCATCTTTTGTGCATTCAGACATGTTTGTCACCACAGATTTAAAATTGTTGAATGAGTGGGCCCAGTCAGTAAGAAGCACAGAGGTTTATTTGTCAATATCAAAAGAATGAGTGAAGAAAAGTGGGGGCAGAATATGTTTTATAGATGAGCAAATGGATACAGAAGGACTTGTATTTTATTAAAAAGTGAATTAATGGGGATGGGGGAGAATTAGGATTTCTGTGTAATCTGACCTTCAGCCCTAAAACTTTAAATCCTTTGTCAGATCTGGGCTGGGAGCTCTCTGGGTCCATGTGCTGGCCCGAAAATCTCGACATTGCACACCCTAATCTGTTGTGCTGGAAGGAATTTCAGTTTAATGGGAAATGGAAATGATTGGAAATAAGTTTTTACAAACATGTATTGTTCTATGAGTAAACAGAGTTCAGTGGTCTTCATAGCTCCTTTTTTTGCAAACCCTGAGTTCAATTGCAGTGTAGTTTTAATTCTGGAACTCTGAATGGCATATATTATTCTTGCACAGATCTTTAACAGCTATTCATTAGTTCAAAAGACCTTAGCTTTTATATGAATCACAGTTTAGTGGGTATAGAAAAAGGTATTCATTCCACACAGCTGGTACTTTATTGGAACACTTCTATTCTTTTAAATGATACTCTGACCTTTTGAAAATGGGAGAGAAATTTCAAAAGTTTTATTGAACTTCTCTGAAAAGCTGTTACTGTGTTTTTGCTTCTTGATTTATAAAGTGGTTCTTATTATAATATGTAGATACATTTTGAAAGATTAGCTATAAATAAACACTGCACACACGACACCTTCAAGGGAAAGGACGATAAAACCCTCTGTGATGGCATCATGCCAAGCAAAAGTCTACAAAAGGGACCCAGAGGGTCTTTATTCGACAGGAGCATAGGAGAGGGGGTGGCAAGCCAAAGTGAGACCTCCCCTCTACACAGAATGTTTTTGGCTATAATTTTAAGCACAAGAATCATGATCCTTGGATCGTAGAGAAGTCTCAGGGTGTAACGGAAGGAATATTATCATCAAATGCCGAAGTGGATGCCCAGAAGAAGGGCGAGATCAGTGTTGACTGGAGTGCTTGGTGGAGGAACTTTTAGTTTCATCAAGAGTTGGGTAAAGAAGGAACAAGAAATGGAGACAGCGACTCAAACAGCACTATTGTCTTCCCCATGGGCACACTGGGTCCACCTGGAACCAACAGTACCCAAAGCGTTCCCTGTCTAACAGATTCCCTGTCTAACAGACGCCTTCGCGTGCCATGTCCCTAGGCTCTTTAGCTTAGGCTAGCACCTGAAATTTCACAGGTGAGCCCGCAGTTGCACACAGAGCTCGGCTTCCTGGCTCAGAACAGCAGAAGTGAAGGGGAGGGCTCTGTGGGCACAGACGGAGGGGACTCACAAGCATGCATGTGGGAAAAAAGTGTTGCTAATGCTATTTAATTAACAAGGTATGAAAGAAAATAACCTTTGGATAATATTGAAAGTGCAAGTTTACATTGATCTTTAAGTCAGACGGTCACATGGCATGATGGTTTCTGGGCGATCGCTCATGAGTTTTGAGTTCTGCCGGCTCCTCCTGTCCCTCCCTTGACTTGCTTTCTGTATATTGGGTAATAACCACTTATTTGCACCTGACCAAGTGGCTTTAATGTACCTCATCATTTTATTTTTATTTATTTATTTATTTATTTATTTATTTATTTAAAGATTTTTATTGGGGGATTGGGGGATGGGAACAGCGCTGAGGAATTGGGGGAAGGGGAAAAGACAAATTGCTGTCCTTTTGTTCTTCAGTCTAGTTGTGGAGGATGTTGCTTCACTGGCCCAAGTTGGCACCATCATTGCGCTCTTCCCTGGCGAGGCAGATCAGTCGCCGGCTTCTGGACGGCTGCTCACAGCGGCTGCTGGCTACACACGGTAGCCCATGGCAACCCACTGCCACAGGGGCTGCAGCCTATGCCGTTGCCAGCGACTCCCAGCAGCCCAGCTCCAGGTTGAGCTGTTGTTCAGCATCTTAGCTGTGGAGGGCAGTGTCACTGGCCCTCATATGTGGGATCCGAACCGGGGCCCTCTGGCGTCCCAAGCCAGCTCTTAACCATCGCGCCACTCGGCCGGCCCGCACTTCATCATTTTACACAGTAGAATATTGAGCATCCTTTGTGAAAAGATAAGGAGTGACCACGAATAGCTTTTCTATCACGCAGAGGCTTGCTGCGTACTTTGTGGCAAAGTGTTAAAACAGTTGTGAACAGAAAGATAAATTGTGGCATATTTCTTTCCTTTTGCAAAATGACAAGAGCTCCCAATCGTTGACCTTTCCTGTGATGAAAAGTGGCCGTCAGAGTGTGCTCCTTGGCAGTAATAAGTGCACTTAATTTGTCCTTTTGTAGCAAGTGTAACCTAATGGTAGAAAAAAATTAACAACTTTTTGAAAGAATCTCATGCTACAGAGAAAGCATTTTGAAAATGGATCTTGGGAAATATTTCTATCATTACATGACTTTTTGGAGGAAAATAGTTTAAACAAATTACTTATAGAGACTTTCATGTTTCATACTTTAAAAATCTTGGAAACAATTCTTTAGCCAGCTCAAAAACTTTAAACAAAAGAGTTTCAGGACATTCTGAAATCATTTGTTAAAAATGTGAAAATGCAGCACCTTCTGATTAGTAAATGAAAACATCTGGAAAGAGACAAATTTGTTAGCTGAATTTCAACAAATATTTGTATGCTTGATGGAAGGGATGAAAAACCAAAGGTTTCGAGTACAATCAATGACGTCCTCCACCTGGGTTTCAACAGCCATTAAAACCACGTTGAGAAATTGGCTTAATTTAGATGCAGAGCTATACATTGTTAAATCACAAATTGTTTAACCAAAATCTTAAAAAAAAATGACATATGTTCAAATTTCTATCTGTATATATTTTGTAATATACATAGGATATTTACATGTCAGTACATGTATTTACTTGAGACTATATATGATAATACTGCATGTGTATAGATCTACTGTATGTGTACCTTTTATACGTGTATGTGTGTATAATTTACAAGTAAAATATACACATACTTTGAGAGTACTTGCTCAAAGCATTTTTTCCCCCTAAGTTTAGAGACCACGGGTATAGAGGAAAGAATATTTATGCTGGAGCCAGGAGATCAAAGTTCTAGTCTAGGTTCTGTAATTAGGACGCGGGACCTTACACAAGTCAGATAATAGAATTCCAGAGCTGAAGGGTGGGAGCGCAACACTACATTGCAGAGTTTCTGTGAGGATTGGGGGAAATGCGATTATGTGTGTTGATTGCCTGGTGTATAGCAGAATAGACCTTCAATACCTCATGGTGACCATTAGTAGGCCCACTAGAGGCCACCTGGCCCATCGCTTCATTATCTAGGTGAGGAAAAGGAGGGAAGAGTGGAGAATGGAGTCGATCCATCTGTTAGAATGAGGAATGAAAGAGCCACAGCTGAACACCATTTGTGAGCTCTTTTGAGATCTCATATTAGTTTTGATGGTAACGTCTGATGATTAATTCCTTATTAGTTACCTTTTTTCCAAGGGTCACCTTCAAGTGTATTAAAGAAGAGGGTTATGAAATCATATACAAACTTACTATCTATACAAGTTGCTCCAGTCTCAATGGTTTTCATATTAAAATACCACTAGGGTGATGTTTCTTGATTTTAATTTCTTCTTCCCACTGCCTTTGATTCTCTATGTCAAGAGCATGCTAGAAAGACCAGAAGAGCAAAGGGTGGGACCCCAAAAGCTCAGTCAGACTCTAAAGCTTATCAGAAGCTCGGAAGACAGTGGCATATGTGTCACTGACTAGAGCAAGCAGGGCTAAATCAGTGATTCTGAGCTTTGGGAGGTCTTTATCCCTCTGAGAAATCTGATGAAATATATGGGTCATATTCCTAGAAAATGCACATAAGAATATGCATATGATATTTTACATAGGATTCCGGGAAATCATACAACCTCTGGAGTCAAGCCATTGGCTTTTTAAAAAATTAATTAATTAAAATTAGTTTCAGGTGTACAAAACAATATAATAATTAGATATTTACACCCTCACAAAGTGATAACTCCCCTCCCCCAATCTACGACCCCTCTGACATCGTATAGAGCTGTTACACTTCCCTTAACTCTCTTCTCTATGCTGTACTCCACATTCTCTCTATATATAAAATTATAGTTGAAATTCAATATTATTCAGCTTCAGCTTCAGGTGTACAACACAGTGGTCAGGCACCTACACCATCCATGAGATGGTCTCCCTAACAAGACATGTGTCCATCTGACACCCTACAAAATCTTTACAACATTATTGATTATATTCCCCAAGCTGTCTTTCGTATCACCATGGCAATATGGTGGCTACCAATTTGTGCTTTCTAATCCCCTCCCCTTTTCCCTCATCCCCACCTGACACTGACTCTTGAAGTTCCAGCTCTAACGCTCTGTACATTTATAAATACCCAGAGGAGAAAATTCCTTTCATAAGGTCTGATTATTCACATCCTCATCCTAACAGCGCCCATTTATACCTGTCCCCACTTTGAGTTGATTGGTATATTTGGTTTTAAAGACACATAATGCTCTTATTTTCAATAATACTTGGATTAGTTAACCCCACCACCACCTGGTCAGGGGTTTCTGAAAGTATATGGTGCTCACATACATATTTTTACATTTTTTCTCCCTTCTACAATCTTCATCATGACTCTTTAAATATGTTTCCTTCTTGAAACCTGGCAATGTGACGTCTCTTTCAAATTGGGCATAATTAAAGCCAGCAGCATCACTTCAGAGTGATGTGTGTGGTATTGAATGTTTTTTATAACTAATGGGGGGTATTTAACATTTATTCATTGCTTACAGAGTACCAGACGCTGTGCTGGGGGCTTTTATTGAATTACATCATTATTTCTTGTAAAGTTATTATTAGGTTCAATGCACCTGCTTATATTTCAGAGATGAAGAAATTAAAGCTCAGAGAAAGTAAGTAATTAAGGAATGAATTAGGTGCCCATACTCCTACATTCCTAGCATTACCCCCCTCAGTGTGGGACTTCACACATATTACTGAACTTTCTCCCTGAGTTTCTCCATCTGCAAAGTGTGTATGACTGTCTGCCACTAACTTCTGTATATTTACACACACACGTGATGAGAGAATGGAGGTTTTGGCTGTGGTGGTACCATCTGTTACCCTGACACACACCTAAATTTTACTTATTAGTCAGCAAAGTCTTCCTCCAGTCCGTTCCTTCCATGTAGTTTAGGTGGGGTGCCCTTTACAGGGGAGCATTTGTAGCCCCCAGGAAGTCTAACATGAAACAGCTTTCACAGAAGGTCATGGCAAAGTCATTCTGCTTCCAAATCCAAAGAAAGAAATAAACGTGAGAACTTCATTTAGAGAAGGGCCCTCCAGTTTATTGCTCTGTCATCCGCCAACAAAGCTGAGTGAAAAAACATGATCGTTTGAGGAGGAAATAAGTTCATTTTGAACTTATCCTTGAGATTATTAGTCATTTCATTATTAATTCTAAAACCATGATGATGATGATGATGATGTGTGTGTGTGTGTGTGTGTGTGTGTGTGTGTGTGTGTGTGTGTGCATTTGTTTACCTGCTTATAGCAAGACTGGGCCTTGGGGTAGAGGCTAAGTTCATGTAAATGCTCAAGTCTTCTCTGCAGGCTGAAGAGAGTGTGTATACAGAGATGGTGTTGCTAGCGATGCCACAAATGCTCTTAAAGGGGACCTTTTGACCGCACTCACAGCTTACAGACACATGATAGTCATATGTACAGCCTGCTGCACAGTAGTACCAAATGGAGCAAAATCTGATGGAGCAAATCAATGTAATGTGTGCCACTGTCAAATGGTGCCATTTTGAGACATACAAATGACAGAGCAATTAATGTCCTGGAATGAGTAATTTGGAAGATTAAGGAAAGCGATTACCTTACCCCACAAATAGATAAATTCATGGACGGAGTCATTTGGAAGAAAAAATGAGATTATCTTTCTCTGTAACTTTCTAACCTTTCTTAGATCGAATCATGGGTCTCGGTGTGTTTAGGGTGAGGGTGCCCTGAAAGCCTAATTTTAGATTAGACTTCACAGAATTTCCAAGAGCAGACTAGTAGAGGAGACTTTATTCTCATGGAGCCAAATGGATGCCTAGAAAGGACAGCAGGTGTGCAGTTCCATTCCAACAGTTAGCTCCTCACAGGGCACTCTTACACTCAGTGAGATACAACTGGTGGAAAGGGCTGGACTTCCACCGGGTAACTGAGAAAACCATCCACATCGCAGCCTCATTCAGAAAGATCTGTTAAGTCCCGCTGGTTTACAAAGCTGTGTGAGGAATACAGGCTTACTGAAACAATTTTTTTACCTCACGATGGTGATGACCATGTTGAGAAAGTATCAATTCTACTTGATCAAATGTCTCCATCAGACATGATCCCTACAGCACACTTTTTTTTCACTTTATTGGGGAACAGTGTGTTTTTCCCAGGATGCATCAGCTCCAAGTCAAGTTGTTGTCCTTCAATCTAGTTGTGGGGGGCGCAGCACACCATTTCATGCAGGAGTCGAACCGGTGACCTTGTTGTTAACAGCACGTGCTCTAACCAGCGAAGCCATCTGGCCGCCCGCCGGCAGCTCAGTGGCAGCTCAGTTCAAGTCATTGTCTTCAATCTAATTGTGGATGGTGCAGCTCACTGGCCCATGTGGGAATCAAACTGGCAACCCTGTTGCTCAGAGCTCACGCTCTAACCAACTGAGCCACCCAGCCACCCCTACAGCCCACTTTTAAAAATAAATTCATCACTTCTTCCAAAGTTGGCTGACCTAGAAGGTAATACTTTCTTCCATCTAGAAAATGAAATACTGGTAAATGGCTTCCTGTCCCACTGAACATCTTTCAGTGGCTTCTGATGTATGGAGGAAGAGACCAAGAGCCTTGGGCAATAAGGCCACCCCAGCCCCATTTCCTACTATGTTTATGTCATTCCAGCCATGCCAGCTTTATTTTCACTTCCCTAAATGTACCAAGCTCCCGCTGCCACAGAGTCTTTTCATATGCCATTCTTTCTGTCTGGAACATTTACCCTCAGCTTTCTTCACACAGTTTCTATGTATCCTTCTGCTCTTAGCCCCAAGGACACTTTCCCAGAGAAGCCTTCCTTAATGTCACGACCCAGTCCACCAAGAGTAGATCACATTCCTCCATGATGTATTCTCATCGTTCAGTGTTACTTTCTTTTAAAATACTTCATTTGTAATTGTACCTTCATTGGTTTAACAATTTGATTATTTGCACTAGACTGTAAGATATATAAGAGAAGGCATTTGACTAGTACACATAATTGCTTACTAAATGTTTGTTAAAAGGATGAATGAATGAAGAACGAATAAATGTGACCTGACTAAGCACAGGTTTTCCCAAGGAAGCTGAACAACGAGGATTAAAGAGAAGACGTGATTGAGATGACTCAGTGAACAGATAATTTAGGGCATAAAGATACTGGAAACAGCCTCCTTTATTGGAAACAGCTTACCTCCTGACCCTCAAATGCCTATTCTTAATAATTATGGCTTCAGGATGTCATTTCCCCATCAGTATGCTTGTGGCTTTTGTTCATCCTGATCTAGATTCGCCCCACTTCTTCCCAGGCCTACTTCATTCCTTTTTCCCTTAAGCTTTTGGGTCCCTTATTCTACACCAATAAGGTGCCTCATGTTATCTAACCTCTTCCCAACCACCTGACTGAGAATACCATCGTCTATTGAGACGAAGATAGCCTTGAGGAAAGATCTAGGTTTGGATGCCAAGCTTTGTTACTTGGGCATCCAAAGTTCTCTCATCCTCTGAATGTACTTTTCTCCATTTGTAAAATGGACCTTTATCAAATAGCTATGGGTGCAATAATGCTACCTAGCAAACAACCCCCCCCCCCAAAATACTTTCCTCCCTCACGGGTTTGTGGGTGGGCTGAGGGTAGGCGAATCTCACCTGGGCTTTGCCCTGGGCTGCATGTTGGGTCCAGATCTTTTCTACGTGTTCACACAGGGGCCATGTTGAGGGGCAGGAGCTGTTCGGCTGCTGTCCTCCTGATGGAGAACAGGGCTGTAAGAGAGCAGAGGAAATGCACACTGGTTTTTATGGCCTCGGCTTGGAAATGGCCACAGTCATCGATGCCCACATTCCATCGGTCAAAGCAAGTCCCAGAGTCAAGGCGGACATCAAAGAAGGAGGGAAGTTCACACCTCCCATGGTGGGAGCTGCTACAGAATCACAAGGAAAAGGCCACATACATATAATTTTACCCCAGGGAGGAAGTGAGGGATTGCAAACAATCTAATCAACCACAGAGCTCTATGCATATGGAGGAGGATCAAACAGGAAGCCTGTGAATGGGTTAAAACATATGTTTTTATTCATATCGTGCATAATACCTACATTTGTATTTCCTCTAGTGAAACATTGTTCTTTAAAATATGTCAAAGTGTGCCCTTGGTACCTGAAATCACCTTTTGTTTTCAACCCCAGCTTGGCTATTCCTTGCTTCCTGTTGAATCAAGTGCATCCTCCATGTGTTAACACTCAGAGCTCTTCACAACACAAGTTCTGCATGAAGCTTCAAACTTTATCTAACTCTAGTATTTACATTTTAAACTTGACAGTTTGGGCTACTCATTGTTCCTGACAACTCTGTGTCATTCTGAAGCTGTGTGCACAGATCTTTGTTCCTGGAAGGCCCTTTGTTATACTACCTGTAAAAATCTATTTGTTAAAAACACTCACTACCTTCTCTACCAGGCACATCCCTGCAAGGCCTTCCTTGATGTCTCTCATCCATTGACATCAGGTTGGCCATGCGACCTGCAGTGGCTAATGACATGTGAGCACAATAGAAGAGAAGCTTTAAGAGCCGTCATGGGGTCTACCCCCGCCATTGGTATTTTCTCTCTGCCATGGGAGTGACATGTCTCAGAGAGCAGCTACTCTTCCACTTGGGTCCTGGCATCAATAAGACAGAGCAGAGTCAGGGCCAACCCACAGCTGACACATAATATGAGTGAGAAATAAGCTTTGTGACTGCAAGCCACCGAGGAGAAGTGGGGACTGCTTGTTACTGCAGTGCAATTTTCATGACGCCACTAGACATGCCCCCCAAGCAAGGGGGTAGAACAGAAAGAACATGGCTTTCAAATCAGACCTGCATTCAAATCTCGCTTGCGTTCATAACATCCTGATAAGAGAAAAGTCCTTAATCTTTGCGAAGCTCAGTTTTTACCTTTGTAAAATGAGGATTAGCATGTCAATTTTGCAAGATTATTGTGGGGATTAGTGCTAAAATATATAGGTACGTTATCTGTTGTAGGGAAGAACCTGTTGAAGAAAAGGTCTTCAATTATAGTAACTCTAATTATTATCGCTGTTAATGTTACATTTTTTGGTTGAAATTCACTGATTTTTCCAACGATTTGACACTAATTGTATCACAAAGAATTGTTTCTCTAGATATCTCAAAGAAAAAAAACCCAAAAGTGCTAGAAATCTTCGCAGAGAAGTGCTTACTGAAGAACATTCTAGACTTCCAGTTCCCTTTAGGGAGCTCTTCAGGGCACACCTGAGGAGCATGTCTCTGCCCTCTAGAGCTGTTGAGTAAGAAGACTCACCACAGATATCGGAGAAGCAATAGGGTTCTGCAAGAAGCTGTTGTCGCACCATAAAAAATGGAAGTTATTCTAAATATAACAGTGATAAAGCTACTATTTATTGAGTGCTTGTCATGTATGAGGAGCTGCACGTTAAGTCACTGAATCTTCATAACAATTTTACAAATCAGGTTCTACCGCATACTAATTTTACAGTTCCAAAAAGCGAGGTACAAATAGTGACATCACTTTCTTCGTGAGATGCAGCAGTTGAGGTAGAGACTTCAGTCAAACCCAGGGCTGATGGCTCCATAAAACCCGTCTTAACCCTCACATTGTGTCGGGTCTCACAGGCACGCGCCTATTCTTGCAGAATCTGTTAGAAAGATAGTGCCAACTAAAGACGAAAAACAAAAAATTGTTTGCTCTTCCCTGTTCTTCCTCTGTGTGAACAAATAATTCTCCTAAAAGCCAAAGGGGGTTTTATGTGACAGAAACAAGGAAAGGCGACATTCCTTAATTCTAACAGAAAAAACAAACAAACAATGAAACAAAACTCTTCCATGGCACAGGTGAGAGACCATATTTATTAGACACCATCTTCTCTCATGGCCGAAGTGGCTGTTCCTACAATTATTCTGAAGGGCAGATACTTGGACAGTGGCTTCAGGGTCTCCGAATGAGCATTGGATCAGAGCACCCCTTGGCCATTTTATTGCTATAATGATTTCAGCATTTAAAAAAGAGGTTAATGACAGAAATTGCTATCAACATTTGCAGCAGAAAGACTGCAAGTTGGATTTTCCTTTCTTCTTGCTAATGAATTCTTTTCTCAAGGTGCTGATGACTAGAGAGGAAAGGGAGATTGGTAATCCTTTTTCTGTGTTTTACACCCACTAATGCCTGTCCTGAAATTCCAGCAACAGCTCGGTGACAAGGGATGGTTATGTGAAACCATAAAAATACTGTCAGAGGAAGTGGCTTAGCTGGGAACACCTTAACAGTTTAAGAAGTGAGTTCTTTAAATACACGAATTATGAAGTGCTTTCAAGTGGGTGTACACATGTCAGGGTCAGCAGCTACAGTGACCCAGAAAAAAAAAAAGCTCTTCTTGTTTGTTTCATGGCCTTGATGATGTTCTTAGAAGAGGCAGCTGAATAGTCAATGTCAGAAGGTTCTAGAAGGGTTGTTTCTAATGGTACCCCTGCTACTATCTTTCCTGAGGTCTCCGCAGCAAGGCTATAGAAGCCCTGTTTGCACATAAGAACTCGGTGAACATGGGTACTTTTGCTCAGTTGCAAAAGCAAATCCATAGTTGGAGAAGACTGTTGGTACCCATGAACAAGAAGTAGACATAGCCAGAGCAGAATTCAGAATTCATTCCCGTGCTTCGTGAAAGTGTTTCACTAAGTCTAGATGGAGGCTGCTGAGGTGAGCCATGAGTCATCATAGCATTTCAACAGGGCTGAACCCTTGCAGCAAACAGTGTGTGATAAGAGTTTAGCAGGTCTCACTGGCCAGCCTCCTTCCACACTCCACTCTAGGGATCTCTGGTTGGACACCCCATCCTTTCGGCCTCACAACTGGCTTGATGGCAGTAAGGGATACTTTGGTCAAGTTCCAATACAGAAAATTTTCAAACTCAACTGAGATAAATGTAGGCTCATTTTCAGAAATGATAGTACCTGATAATCTAGGTATTATATATAATGGTGGAAAACAGTGATTTTCACAGTAGAGATATGCGAGGTAAAAACAAGGAGCATTTGAAAGCCATTCAGGGGAGGCTACCAAGATCAGAGTCTAGCTAAATCAATGTGAATTCCTAACTAAAAATTTCTGACTCCCTGATAATAGCAGGGTTTCTTTATCAACTTCTGTGTCCTATAGATGATACATGTACAGAGGAACAATTTTGAAGTTTAAAAAAAAAGAAGAAAAATCGCTCTTAATCCCAACACACATCAGCAGTGTTTTGGTCTATTTCCTTCCCCTCCTCCCCACCCCCCGCCCCCAGCCCCCATTCCTATTTTCCTTCGTTGTAGCTGTGATGCTTTGTTTGGGGCACGGCATCTCATGGGTTGCCCATGCCTGAAGCAGGGCAGAGGGACCAACAGCTACATTGGTGAGGTGGCCCAAGAATGTTCCCTGAAGTCCTACACAATTTGACTCATTTAAAAAAAAACAAACAAACCAGGTCTGGCCAAGTGGCTCAGGTGGTTAAGAGCGCAAGCTCTGAGCAATTGGGTCGCCGGTTCGATTCCCACATGGGATGGAGGGCTACGCCCACCCACAACTAAGATTGAACAGGGCACCTTGAGCTGAGCAGTGAGCTGCGCAGCTGGGAGCTACTGACCGGCAGCCAGATGGTGGCTGGACTTGGAGCTGAGCTAGCTGCGCCCTCCACAACTAGGATCGAAGGACAACAACTTGGCTGTTCCTCTTGCCCAATTCCCCAATAAAAACTTTAAAAAAAAATTAAAAGGGAGAAAAAAAACCAAAAACAAAATAACCCAAATAGGCAGGTAAGGGAAAAAGGGAAACTGGAGGCTGCTTAGATTATATGCTGCTGTTTAAACTCCTATTTCTTATCTTACCTCTTCTTACCTTTCTGAATTACTTTGGGCTTACTTGCTCAATTTTATCAAATAGTAAAAACTCTGAGGTCAATGACCCTCAAGTAACCTAGAATATAAACAATTCCTTTGTAATATAAAACATTTTGCAGGAAGAAACACAAATAGGCAAAATTAGGCTTCATCTATACTTGTTCTAGAACCTGCATAATTTGTGTCATCTCAGAGCCTGTTTGTATGGATTCTAGTGTGTGGAATGGAAGTTTCTAAGGCTGTGAGTCTCTGGCTGGTCACACCAAATTTTCACTGGCCTGTAGCCAAATGAGAAAAGAAAATGGGAGTTTTTTATAAAGCTAAACTCATTCGATCTAAGGCATTGCTCTTTATTCCCAGATTCGGCTCTTCTGTCCTGTTAGATGATGGGGATTGGCTTTGAATGTTTTCACTCAACCAAAATATTCCAAATTTAAACTTTTACTCTTCGATGAGACCCTGAAGTTTAGCAACTTCTCTGGCTCTGGTTCTCGTGAGACAAGACACCGGTGTGGAGGGATAGAGAGGAACAGCAAGGACAAGCCACAACCGTGATAACCAAAGAACAACTAGCACTGTTGAGAGTGCCTACTGTGTGTGTGTCAGCCACTGTTCTGAGCTCATTGAATTCCAACAGAAATCCTCCGAGGTGGGTGCTAATAAGCATCCTCATCTCCCAGAGGAGGAACGGAAGCAGAGTCTGAAGTTCCTGTGTTCTAGTAACACGTCTCTGACCTACTTTAGTTTTGAATCCAATGCCACAGCTGATGACTGGAACTTAACTTAGAGGATTAAGCATAATAAAATGTTCTCTACTTCCTATCCCCCACCTGCTTCTCTTCTAAGAAGCCTTCAGTGGCTAGTCCTTGCTATTATTCACCAACTATGCTTTTTATTCAGATTTTATTCCACTTGATCTAGGCTGCAGAGGCTGTACATATTCTCGGGAAATAGCTCTTTCTGTCATCTCAGTGTTAACAACCAAGCAATGCGGCTCACACAGAGATTCATCTGGCAAGCCCGAGGATTTGTATGCGCTGCGCTGAAGGTGAGAAATGGGCTCCTTTCATTTTCTTCTCCATCCTGGTTACTTATTGCAAGTAGATGTCCCCATGTGGAAATTAGTCTCAGTGTTTATTTAGAACTTGACACTCTATTATTGTGTTCAGAAAGCTGCAAATTGTACTTTTTCTGGATGTGGGCAAGGGGCTTAGCCTCTCCACGTCATTGCGAAGAAATCCTCCCAAACATACATTTTTTTTTAAAAATCAAAATATTTTTGAATAATATTAAACCTCAGTGAAAACTTTGTCTATAAATTTGTATAGCATGGGTGGTTATTTTTCTCTTGACAGGCTGTTTGTCATGTACTTAAAGTGTGAGAGAATCAGACTCCTGCATTGTTTTCAATTCCTGAATTTAGAGATTCTTTTCTTGTTCTCCCTTGCAAATCAGATCTTTCTTTTCCTAGAAACTACCACCTTGCTAACATGGCCACCCCAGCAGGGCCTCCTAAAGCCACCATCATCAGAGGTAGTGGGCATTTCTTTGGGGTGCAGTGAAGGTCTGCTGCCTCTCCAAACACTAGCCGTGGCCTGGAATTCTGGGAATTGCATTGTCTTCGGCCACCCATTCTGGAGCGATTACAGTAGCTATTTTCATTATTGAGTTCTTCAAAATAAACCCCTGGGATCTTTGCCCTGTATGGAGCAAGTAACACAAATGAAATGCAAATCTGTCTGTTCAGAAGAGGTTGACTACACTGGTTAAATTTCAGGCATTGATGGCGTTCAATGTGAGACAACTTCTCGGTGTACATATTTTCATGTGTTTCCAAGTAATCCATTTGCTGTTAAATTCTTAGTACTCAGTGTTCTTCACTGGGGCAGCTCAACAAGAAAAAACATTATGGCACCATATGTTCTGGATTGTTTCACTTTTTTTATTTTTGCGTAGTGTTAATTTCAAATACTCTGCTCCATTGTCCCCAGAGTGCTCTGGACTTCAGAAATCACTTTTCCTGACATTAGGTTCTGAAAATATAGTAACCACAGTCAATAACCAAGAAAAGTATAGACAGTTTCCCACAAAAACAAAAGCGGGGGGAGTTCAGGTTAAAGATGTTCCTGTACTTGCCTATGCCCCTTGATTGATTATATAAAGCATAATCCCTTACACTGAAGATGGATGGGTGTCAGTAATTGTGCTAAGCAGTTTGACCATCTTTATCTCCTTTTATCCTTAGGACACCCCTATGAGATCAGTGCTATTACTTCCCCTGCTCTACAGATAAGAAAACACAGCCTGGAGATATTAAGTCCCTCCCCCAAGCTCACACAGCTAAAACTGGTTGGACCTTGATGGGAACTTCAGAGCCCTGGACTTTAACCTCTTCACCAAACTGCATTTCTACAAGAACTTGGGTAGTTTAACATTTCCTTTATTGTTTTCAATTTCGGAATTTAAGAGATTCTTTTCTTCTCCCTTGCAAATCAGGTCTTTCTTCTTCTAGAAACTACCATCTTGCTAACATGGCCACCCCAGCAGTGCCCACTAGAAGAATCTCCTGCCTGTTGCTTCGTGTGATCATCATGTTTTGCCCTACTTCCCTCCGCCTGGGGGCGCCTTCCCACTCTGGGTTCAACACATGCAACAGAGTGAGGCAAGTGTCGTGTGACCCAGAACAAATGCCTCACCATGAAGGTTTCCTCTCAACCTTCATAGAAGAGCAAAGAGGATGGTGAACGTTGGACACACGTGCTCCACTGGCAGACCTTAAAGGGAGAGGTTTCCAGGAGAGCAGACTCTGAAAAAGTCACAGCACACCCTTCGTAGGCTTTTCTACCCCCATATGCTGCTGGTGTACTGTTCTAGAGAAAGAGTCATGCTGGGTAGGTGGGGGACATCCTCCTCTGAAAACACACCTCAGGTCCCTCAGGAAGAGCAGATGTGAACACAAATCCATACACAGTGTTTGTATTAAGATTCTTAGTTGGGTGGGGGATTCAGCTTTGCCTTCAGAGGCAGGCTCCTCAAAGGATCTTGTTGCAAGAATGGAGGTCACTGTCTGCATTTAGAGGACACCCAAACTGTGTTGGAGAGTACTTGTATCCTGAAAGACTCCCAAGTCCCCCTAGAGAAAAGCTATTCCCATTGTACTGATCTTAACTGAGAACCAAAATCACTCTTCAAGGAAGGGAAAGAGGGACAGGATGATGGAGGTCAAAGGAATATCAATTTATCCAACCACTATATTCTCCAAGTAAAGAAACTGAGCCCAAATACCATAAATGACTTACCCATGGCTATAAAATGTATTGTCTATATTAGAGAGAGAGGTCTAGAATCTAGATATTCTGACTCCTAAGCAAATAACAACCCTTACCACCACTGCTACCCCTACCACAAAACTAAGCCTTATTATGAGGATTCATTCATTCATTCATTCATTCATTCATATTTTATTATCCACAGGCTAACGCAAATCAGGAAACCTGGAAAATGTTGACTCGTTGTTCTCCACCACTCCACATATCCTGCCACTAAATACTGGTAATTCCATATCCTAAACATCTCTCAGATTGATCCCTGACTATCACCTCTGCCATGATCTATTTCAGACCCTAAATACCTCCTAACAAGACTGGCAATACAGTAAGTCCCTGACTTATGAACATTCGAGTTGAGAACTTTCACAGATAAGAACGGGCTTTGCATTACAAACATTCGTAGATGCGAACAAATTGCTGAAGTAGCTCATGTGTCTGCCGGACATTGTCACAGTTGTGCTGCTGTGTGCTTACTGTATGTACAGTGAGATAGTGTACAGTAGTACAGTGCTCAATGAGAGGATGTCCGGAAGCAAGAGGAAAAACAGTGGTGATGTGGAGGGGACTGCTAGGAAGTGCAAAGCAATAACCATGGAAACAAAAGTGAAAATAATTGAGAGATTTGACCTAGGTGAAAAGATGGATATTGCTTGTTCTTATAACACAAATTGTTCAACCATTGGCTTTACGTTGTATATTTGTGTCAAAGGTGTGTAAGACTCACTTTGCCGGACTTATGAATGAATCTAGCTTACGAACATTCTTCTGGAATGGAACTCGTTCCTAAGTCCCATGTTCTACACAAAGGCGCTGACAGTCCAGTGGGGGAGACAGATGTCTTCAACACAGTGAGTTAGGAAGCTCTGCAGAACCAAGCACAGGGTGCCATGGGTGCGTACAACCTGGCATTGGCCCAGACCAGAAGAGATCTGACCTTGGTCATGCAATATTTTTGTAAACACATGGCTAAATTAGGCTTCACATACCTCTTGTGACCCATTTATTTTCCTTTTAGACACACACACACACACACCACAAATATGTATGTGTGTACATATATATGTAATTAATTTTTTAAAATGTATTTATTTTATTTTTTATTATTTTTATTATTTATTTTTAATTAATTAATTAATTTATGTAATTTATTTATTTTTCCAACATGGCCCAGTCCCCTCACTTCTCCTACATTGCACACCTGTGAGGTTTTACGGGCAGAGAGAATCATGAGAGTCAGCACTTTCCCCTGGACCTTGGCACTATTAATAAAGGCTGGCATTTACTGAGGGCTTCCTGTATACTGTGCTGAGAGCTTCACACACATTCTATCCTTTTATCTTCATAAACAGAATTATGGAGTAGGTACGATGACTATACATTCTCCATTACTAATTCTCCAGACAGCACCTCAATCTCCTAATGTTGACCTTAAGTCCACCACCTTACTTACTCTTTTCTCCTTTTAAGAATTATGAAATAAGATCTATTTCTCCCTCCTGAATTTTCACCTTCACTCTTTAGTCCTCAAATCTTTTTCATTCATTTCATATTTCAAACAATCATGGACTGAAACAGAAACTGAGACCTATGTTCCATGGTTTTTTCCCCTAAAAATCATTGAAACATTTAGGTTCCAAAAATTTAAAGGTTCAATTCAATTAAAAAATATCCACCAGCCTCATCAAATTAAAATTTGTTTGCAAATAATGTGTTTCCACTCTGTCTGATTGATTTCTTATTGATTCTGTGGGTGACACTGAAAATTCCTGGTGTCACTTGAAAATGAACATTTCATTCTAACTCCTAGTGCTATCATCTAGGGTAGATTTTTTGAGGCTTTGAAATTTGTTCCTCACCCTTAATTGTCAAGCTTGATTTAAAGCCCCTTGAGCTCTTATGGAAATACCAAGAGGAGCTAAGTATTAATATGTACCAAAAACTCAGGAATTCCCACCATTTTAGAGGGTGAATCTTAGACTTGCACTAGGCCCATTCAGTAAGAAAATCTCTAAGAAGCATTCTGTCAGATAAAACTTACACCAATGAACTCAGACAAGATTGAAATATGTGTAATTGTCTGGGTCAAGGGGTTGGGCTGGCTCTGGCAAGGAGTGCAATATACTCTCCAGACAGTATCTCCTTCTGTCATGGATGGTGTTGGATATTATTTTCATTTATCCAGGGAATGAACAAGGTACGTGAAGGCCAGGTGACCTGTGCTAGGACACTGATGTCTAGTCTCCAGTAACAAAGCTAGCCCAAGAATTGCTGTAATTCTCCCAATGATTCCGATAAGGCAGTGGCTCTGTTTATATTATTTTAGGGAAAATTCACAGTTTGCTTTCTGTTGTTAACAGATCTAAACTGTGAGTTAGTGGTGGTTCTATGAATGTGGTCTTCCTGAATATCAAGGGGATTTAAGAGAGCTTGAGGGCCACCAAGTGTGATTACATTGTGAAATAACCAAGCAGGTCCATAATACCCTTTATTTTAAATACATCTACACCTACAGCTACTAACTAGTGGCTACCATTTATTGTTTTCTATGATAATATTAAGACATTTATTCACTTATACTAAGAAATATATCAATATAGGCTCAAGTGGGACTTCAATAATCTTTGGTGCCTTAAAGACTCTGGTTGTTTTGCCCTGAAGACCTTCTCCTCATCTCCACCTGCTGAAATCCCACCCTTCTTTCAAGGCCCATCCTTGACGCCATTTACTCCAGTGAAAACTTTTCCAGTGACCTCATTCTTCTTGGAATTCCCATCGCATTTTATAACTCTCAGATCACATTGCTGTGTAATATCATTGTTTGTTTTGTCTTGTTTTCCCTTCTAGAATGTAAGCTTTCAGGAGACAGTTCCTATGTATATTTTGTTTATTTTTTGTTCCTTGACACAAGGAGTCATGGGTTGAGTAAATACTTGTGACATAATAAGAAACATTTATTTGACCTTTGACCCCAGTTCCTGACATAGAGCTCCTAAAACCCCTGGAATTTCCTGGGTGATAGGAGTGTCTTTTCTTCTAATAAGCTGACTCTGGGTGGGCTTCTGGATAGTGTCAGAATAGGGGTGGGTTGCCAGAAAGACCCAGCCCTGATTAGAAGTTTGGAACTGTTAGACCTATCCTCTGTCTTCCAGGGAGGGGACAGGGTCTGGAGATTGAGCTAATAATCGAACATGCCTATGGGGTGGAGCTCCCACAAGAATCCCTAAATGATGGGCTTCCATGTTGGTGAACTCATGGTGGTGCTGGCATACCTGAAGAGAGCATGGAAGCTCCACACTCCTCCCCAAAATATATCTCTTCCATTTGGCTGTTCCTGAGTTGTGTCATTTATAATAAACCAGTATATGTGTTTTCCTGAGCTCTGTGAGCCCTTCTAGTAAATTATCAAGCACAAGGAGGGGATTGCGGGAACCCTCAATTTATTTGATCGTAAGTACAAGAGACTTGGACTTACAATTGGCATCTGCAGAGGGGGGTGGGAGGGAAGGCATTCTTGTGAGGCTGAGCCCTTAACCTGTGGAGTCTGCACTAATGCTGGGTAGTTAGTGTCCTCATTACATGGTAAGACACCCAGCTAGTTTCTGGAGAGTTGGAGAATTGGTTGGTGTGGAGAAAATATGACACATATTTGGTGTCAGAAGTGTTCTGTGGGTAGAGAAAAACAGTGTTTTCATTTGGTACTTGATATCTAGCTGCGAATTAGTGAAATTAAATCTCAGAGTTGGAAGGAAACATAGAGTTCATGAAGCTCAGCTGTCTATTCAATGTGGAAATGAGGGCTATGTCATCTGAGAGGAGGGAGAGATGGTGAGATGTTCTCTTCTTTATGGAGTTGTCACTGGCAGGAGGCCTCCCAGCCAGCACTGTTTCACACCTTCCCAGCCCCTCTTGCATCCAGACACAAGAGAGTCATGTCATTAGCTCCTGCTAGTGGATGTGCACAGAACTAACATGGACCAGGATCTTTAAAAAACACCTGCATTTTCCCCAACTTTTCCTTCCTTTCTGTTTGTTGGATGGAAGCAGAGGACTCCAGAGCTCTAGAGGCCAATGTGACAAGATGCAACAGCCTGGGATCCTGAGTCACCACATGGAAGAAAGGACTAGCTGACCAAGAAGACCAAAATTGGGCCGTTACGTCAGCAAGAAAGAAATGTCCTTTTGCTAAGCCATTGAAATGTGGAGGGTTACTTGTTGAAGCAACAATATTATCTTAACTGTATTAATTACTTTATTTGATGGAGAGTTTACTGTGCCAGCTCTAACTGTTATGAAAATCTTACTCACCATCTTAGTCAGCTCAGGTGCTATAACAAATACCACAGACTGGGTGGTTTAAACAACAAACATTTATTTCTCACAGTTCTGGAGGCTGGAAGTCTGAGACCAGAGTCCCAGCATAGTCGGGTTCTTGGCGAAGGTTCTATTTCTGGTTTACAAATAGCTGTCTTTGTGTTGAATCCTCGTATGGCGGGAGAGCAAGCAAGAAGCCAGCTCCCTTGAATCTCTTTTTATAAGGGCACTAATCCCATAATGAAATCTCTATCCTCATGACCCTAAGCACCTCCAAATACCATCACGTTGAGGATTAGGGATTCAACATAGGAACTTGGCGAGGGATGCAAACATGCAGTCTGTAATGGTTGATTTTATGTGTCAACATGGCTGGGCTCAGGGATGCCCACAGAGCTGGTAACGTTATTTCTGGGTGTCACTTTGAGGATGTTTCTGGAAGAGATTAGCATTGATTCACTGGACTGAGTAAAGAAGATGACCCCACCAATGTGGGTGGCACCATCCAATTCCTTGAGGGCTGAATACAGCAAAAAGACCTAGGAAGGGTGAATTCCCTCTCTGTTCCAGAGCTGGCTGTCCATCTTCTCCTATCCTTGGACATTGGAGCACCTGGTTCTCGGGCCTTCAGACTTTGAGACTTATACCATCAGCCTCTGGTTCTCAGGCCTTCTGACTCAGACCAGAGAACACCACTGGATTTCTTGGCTCTTCAGAGTGTAGACGGACCACTGTGGGACTTCCTGGCTTCCATAACAATGTAAGCCAATTTCTATAATAATTTCCAGATATAGATATAGACAGATGATATAGATATATAGATAGATATAGATATAGATATAGATATAGATATAGATATAGATATAGATATATCTCCTATTGGTTCTGTTTCTCTGGAGAACCCTAACAGTCCACAACGTTCACATTGAGATGAAAGCTTCCCTCAGTCACCTCAATCCATGGGCTGTTGTTTTACCTTTTCAACCTCCACAAACATATTTCCTCATTATTGTGCACCTTTTCCAATATGTAATAACAGATATCATATCATCCATAGATGATATTCTCAGTTTTTTGTTTATTGCTGGATCAGTAAAGAGGCTCTTCCAGAAACTCAGCAGTCATTTTCAGGCTACCACACCGAGAACCACCATGACCTTTGACTGGGGTCACAGGCTACATGAACCACCCCACTTTTGTCCAAAGAGTAAGAACCAAGATCTACTTGGTTGCACCCTAAGGAGATTAAAAAAAAAACCCACCTGGACACTTTCAAAGGAAAACTGTAGGACTTCGGATGTGCAGAACATCTCATAGATACACTAACAAAAGCCATCACTCATTCATTCGACAATCATTAATGGACTTCATAGGTTCTCTACAAGAGACAGAGGTAAAGCTGGGACATATGGAATCTGACATGGTAGTGAAAAAGGCACTTTTAAGCTGAAACACAATTTAATGAAGATGGTTACTCTCAGGCTGAAACAGTCACTGTCTCCAAATTCGGAGACCAACCTATCTGTGAGGTGCTGCTGGCCTGGTTCAATTTGCCACACAGACATTTTGTGAAGTCCAGATGGTAGTACTTGCTGACAAAGCCAAAATACCAACGATTTGCATTTTCTTCTTTCACAGAGGCTCTGCATCCTTCTAGAGGATCTGTCCAAATTTAGGCAGTGTGGCTGGCGCTGGGCAGGACGTTCATCATTTTATTTAGCTCATGTTGAACAGCAGACTTCGGCCAAGGTAATCTGCATGTCCCTTCACAATAATTATTTTGTCCGCATGCGTTTCCTTATGAGCTATAGGATGTTATTTTAATCTTCATCATCATCATCATCATCAACATAGATGACTAAAAAAACCTTGGAAATTCAACTACCATTGAACATTGTCATACTCACTGTTCCAAGCAGCTGTCAACGGAGGCCCCATGGTTTTTAATCCAACCTCTGGTTCATATGAACTCAGTTACTTCAAAGCCCATCTTCTTCTCTGTCTCTTGCATTTTAAATTATGAGGATTACTTGTTCAACTTAGAGAAATGTGGGAACGAATAATAAGACTAGACACCACCATGGTAGCTATGGAGAGGGTATGAGGACAACTGATCACCCAGCAAGTGACAGAAGAAATGGCTAATGAGGCAAGGTGCTGCCACTAAGTAAATGAGGATGCTTTAGGAAGCCCCGAGAAACAAACAAACAAAAAAACCTTCTTTTGTTGACTGTTTCTGTATCTTCTCTCAAGAGAAAAGAGATTTTTATCCAAGATGAATAACAACTTTAGTTATGGCCATCATTTTGTAATTTCCAAAGGTTTCAGTGGTGTTTAAAACTGTTTTTGTTTTGGGTTTGTTTTGCTTTTGTCAAGGAGAGTGTAAAGTGTGAGTTGGACAAAGGATGAAATTCTGTATTGTTCTAGATTTCCTTCCTAGCTGTGGTCCACCTAGAGCTGCTAAATATGAGGTATTATAAATAGGTTTATGTACTGTGGGTGGGAGTGTAAATTGGTTTGGAGATCTATGAGTAAGATGCTCCAAAATTTTAAACATGTAAACCCTCCATAGGAATTTAGAAATGTAGGAATTTAACCCCAGGAAAAAAATTAGACAAGTATGCAAAAATGTATATCAAAAAAGCTCACAAAATGTGGAAAACATTGATATAATTTTTAATACAAATATACATTGAATTCTGCTTAAGAATTTAGTGTTGACAGAAATCAGCATGGTCCGCACCCTCCATGCAGCAGTGTGACAAATTTATGAGCAATTCATGGACTGGGTGGACTGCACTGACAGTTGTTTACCTTCTGAGCCAGAGTCCAAGTTAGTTGGCAAGAAATTGGAGGAAGACATTGGAAGGTAGACAGGGTCACCTTGTGCCTAGAGTTGCAGGGAGCAGGCAGAGTGTGAAAGTGCTGTGGGTAGCCCTGAATATTGGGAAGGACCATGTGGGAAGTCACGAGGGAGAGATGGAACTTAATAGAAGAGTGAAAGGCTAAAAGAAAATGGGGTCATTTCACATTTTTGCTCACGCTTAGCCTCTAACCTAGATGCCATTTAGTCCTAATTTGTTTTTTAGTTTGTTTTTCTCTTAAAAACCTTTACTATTTGTATTCTCTTGGAATTTACAATCATGCAACTCCATCTTGAACTATTTAGAAAGCATTCCATACATCCTTGTGAAGATTTTATGATGGTCTACCATTTTACCTGTATGCTGAGGTGTAGCAAGACATGATAAGGGCTAAGATATTCCTACTTCAGCTTACTAAGTATGTACCCCCTTAATTTCCTAAGGGCTTGACAAGGCTGAGATGAAGAAGACAGTCTCTTCTTAATGGAGCATAAGCACCTGTCCTCAGAGCATTTTAGATGACCCTGCTGGGTGCCTGGGAAATAAGCCCTGTAAGAGTACTAGGTTTGGAGTGAAAAACACTGAAAAATTTTATATCTTATTTTCCTTTCAAAAACCAAAAATACATTTGGCAGGTTTACAAACAACATCATGTGTATGTGTGTGTGTGTGTGTGTGTGTGTGTGTGTGTGTGTGTGTGTGTCTGAATTTAGGAAAGATGGTAGATATCTATTTTATCCAATTATGGGTAGTGTAGACGCTTGTCTCTACACCTTGGTGGGAACTTTCCGAGAAACAATCAAGGGGGCATCTTGGCCAACAGGCCAAGTCATATCATCTCTATTTGTGTCTGAAAGGATAGTGTGAGAAATGCCTTCTCAAGGAGATAGGTTCATTGAGAACTTTCAGTGGATTTCCACCTTCCCTCATTTCTTGTTTGGGCAATACAGAAAATCAGCTGTATTTCAACTTCTTTCTGCCAACAGAAAACTCTAGTCACTTTCCTCGCTCGGTTTGTTTTTCTGTGGGAACACCAAAACCATCCTTTCTTTACTGTAATTCTGCCCTGTGGCCCCAAGGCTTCCCTGCAGTCAGGTACCTCCATCATGTGAAATTGCTTCAGATTAATTAAGGAGAAATGAGTAATTTTGAAAGAGTCGCCCAGTGGATTGCATAAGTTAAGAAAGGATCAAACATCTATGGCTTTCGATGGCAGGACTGAAGGAGGTATCACAAGCCACCTAGTTTAACTCCTTTATTTTACAAATGAGGAAACCGAGACAGGAAAGAAAATGGCAGCTTCCCAGAGAGGCAAAACTTGGATGGTCTGGCTTCCTGTTTAGAGGTGTTTCTACACAAAGTGCTGATGGAGTGTATAAAGGAGCCCGATGAAAACTCTCGACATGTCCTAGGTTTCCATATGGTTAGCCAGTCAGCCAACTAGGAAGGATTTATTGAGCACCTTCCTCCTATGCTATGTCCAGGGAATGGAGCAGTGACAAGGAATTCCACGCCACTGAATGGCGTTTACAGCCCACTGGGGAATAAGGGCATTAAGTAAATATTTACTAGCTTATTGAGGGTCAAGGAGAGAAAGAACAGTCTTAAAGGGGCATAAAATATGAGAGCAAACTTAAAGATTCCACAAGCCTCATTTCATGTTTGAACTCACATCTCCAAATCAGGTTTGGACTGAGAGCTATGCTTACTCTTCAGGAGGATACAGCCCTTTGCAGACAGAGTGCAGGAGAGTGTTTATAATTTGTCTGATATGTGACCTTCTGAGATAGTACTGCTCTGCCCATTTGGTAGAAGAAGAAATGAAGGTTAAGACATTTCAAGTGATCTGTCTCAGGTCACGGGAACATGGCACACAAGAGTAGGAAACAGGGAGTGGCAGGAACGTGTCGTTCCAGAATGTGAGACCACCCTTTCTCAGAGATGATGTGTAGAGTGAGCCATAGGCAAATGTTGGGGTATGTAACTGTGTCCTTTGAGGCTCCAAACATCCGGGCTGCAGGTCATGTACCTTATGCCACAGCTCTCGCTCCGAACAAAGTCCTCAAGTTCCCGCCCTGATGGATCCGCCCATCATGTCTTCCCCCGGGACGGTGGCTGTGACCAAAGACAAAGTATCCACAGTCAGCAATTGCGGGGTGTGGATGACAAGCCACTGATACTCTCCCAGAACTGGCCTTGGCTTTAAGTAACTTTTTAAAAAATATATTAGTATTTTTTCCAACTTAATTGAGGTATAGTTGACAAAACTTGTATATATTAAGGTATACAGCTGGATGTTTTGATATATGTATATATGATAAACTAGTCACCATAATTGAGCTAATTAAAAATCCATCACCCCACATAGTTACTGTGTGTGTGTGTGTGTGTGTGTGTGTGTGTGTGTGTGTTGACAACACTTAAGATCCACTCTCTTAACCGATTTCGAGTCCACAGCACAGTATCGTATAGTCATGATGTTGCACATTAGATCTCTGGAACTTATTTATCTTCCATAACTGAAAGTCTGGATGGCACTGTTTGCTTCCCAATTTTTTCTATTGTGGCAAAATACATATAGCATGAAATTTACCGTCTTCACCATTTTCAAGTGTACAGTCCATTGATATGTACCGTATTTCCCCATGTATAAGATGCACCCTTTTGCACAAAACTTGGGGTCTAAAAACTGGGTGCATCTTATACAGTGGTCATATGAGCACAAAAACAAGGGCGAAAAAAGCGGGAAATGCAATTTAAAAAAATCTACAACCACTGTATAAGACACACCCAGTTTTTAGACCCCAAGTTTTTCACAAAAGGGTGCGTCTTATACATGGGGAAATACGGTAATATATTTGCACTTTTGTGGAACCATCATCACCATCCATCTCCAGAACGCCTTCATTTTGTAAAACCAAAAGTCTGGACCCATTAAACAATAACGCTTGAGGACAATTTTGAATATAACAAACAGCTCATTGTTTGTTGGAATCTTTGCAAGGAGAGCTTGTATCTTTAAAAAAAACTAATGCAAAATACAAAGAAGCAAAAATCTCTTGTCTCCTATCTTATCCAGAACCAAGTCAAGGTTCCTGCTCTCTTGTGTTTCCTTCACCATTATTCTTGACTGGTGACATTTATTCCTGATAGGTGACATTTATTGAACGCCCACCATGTGCTGCCCTCAATGCTTTTAAAATAAGAATTATCCCCCAGGAAAAAACGGGAGAGATGTTAGTGTCATTTCCCCCCCCAACAATACATCATGGTGCAGCATTGTCAAAATGATAAAATAAATAAACGAGAAGGATCTGGACCCCTGGTGGGTAATTTTTTTCCACAAAGAGGCTAGAACCCTGCATTATTTGAATAACTGCTTCCATAGGACTGGCTCCTTTTAAGTTAAGATAGATATGAACAGTAGTTGGTGATAATGAGGCAGATGCTTTTTTTTTGCCATCCTCTTTATTGATACAAAATTATAAAACATAAAATTCACCATTTCAAAGTGTACAGTTTTTACGTTTTTCACATTTTTAAGTGTGCACTACAGTTATTTTTAGTGCATTCACCATGTTGTACAACCGTCACCATTATCTAATTAGAAAATTTCCATCTCACAAAAAGAAACCCCATGTCCAGTAACAGTCACTTCCAATTCTTCCCTCCTCCTAGCTCCTGGCAACCATTAGTCTACTTTCTATCTCTACAGATTTGCTAATTTTGGACACTTCATATAAGTGTAATAATACAATATGTGGCCTTTTGTGTCTGACTTCCAAGCTTAATGTTTTCAAGTTTGGTCCATACTGTAGCATATATCAGTACTTCAGTCTCTTTTATAGTTGAACAATATTCCATCAGATGGATAAACCACATATTTTATAACTCCATATCAGTTTGTGGATGTTTCCACTTTTTGCCTGTTTTAAATAATGCTGCAATGACCATTCATCTATAAGGTTTTTGGGTGAATACCTGTTTTTTATTTCCTTCAGTATATATCTGTGTGTGGAATTGCTGAGTCAAATGCTAGCTCTAGGTTTAACCCTTTGCGGAACTGCCAAGCTTGTTTTCATAGCAGCTGCATCATTTTACATCCCCACCAGCAGTCATATGAAGGTTTCAACTTCACATCGTTGTCAACATGTCTTTCTATGTACTTATTGGAATCTGTATATATTCTTTGGAGAAATGTCTATTCAAATCCATTGCCCATTTTTTTATTGCGTTCTTTGTCATTTTGTGATTGAGTTGTAAGTGTTCTTTCTGTATTCTGGACCCTTATCAGATATACAAGGTCTGACAATTAAGTTTGTGAACTGTTTTCAATCATGTTGCTAACCTTTTTTGATATCAGAGGGATTATTCATTATGAATTTGTACCAATTGGACAGTTAACCAAGTTTACTATTTGGAAGTGCTGAAAAGGCTGTTGTGAAAAAGTTAGATGACCTGAACTTTTTGCCAACAATTCATGGCTCTTGCATCACAACAATGCACCAGCTCACATGGCACTGTCTGTGAGGGAGTTTTTAGCCAGTAAACAGATAACTGTATTGGAACACCCTCCTTACTCACCTGATGTGGCCCCCAATGACTTCTATTTTTACCCATAGGTAAAGGAAACATTGAAAGGAAGACATTTTGATGATATTCAGGACATCAAGGTAATACGACAACAGCTCTGAAGGCCATTCCAGAAAAAGAGTTCCAAAATTGCTTTGAAGGATGGACTAAGCACTGGCATCAGTGCATAGCTTCCCAAGGGGAGTACTTCTAAGGTGACCATTCTGATATACAGCAGTGAGGTATGTAACACTTTTTCTAAGATGAGTTCGCGAACTTAATTGGCCGACCTTGTACGATTTGCAACTACATTCTCCCTTATGTGAGTTGTTTTTTCACTTATTCTTTGTCCTGAAATCCTTCTGTTTTGAGCTCCTCAGTGATCACTGAACTCACAATTCTGTATCATCACACACACAGGACAGCCTCGGGCACAAATGTTGCTTGTGGAGTGGGAGGTTGAACAAAAAAGTACAGGCAGATCTGGAAGACACACCCACAACGCCTAACCTAGGGGTCAGGCTGCAGGGGTTAGCTTCCTAGAATCACAAGGAAATACAATTTTAAGAAAGGAGAAAATAGAAGCCAAAAAAAAAAAAAAGACAAGAAGAATCATTTTGGGAATTCAGACATTTGAAACTGCAGCAATTGAGTTATTCACTGAAGCACATTTCTTATGTGCTTAACACTGAGGAGGGTACAGAGGAAAAGACAAGGATCCCACCTTCTTGAACTTTCATTCTCATTGAAAGCACAAGAGGATGGAAATAACTAGTCTACCATTTAAGATAGTTACTAATTAGTAATAATGGTCATTTGTTCATGGTCCTTTTGCATAAATATTTCTACTACTCCAAAAACACAAATAGACCTTGTTATTCTTGTGCTTTAGACATGGGGACAGAGGCTCAGGGAAGTCTGCCACCTGCATGAGGTCACACAATTTAAAAGTGACTGATACAGAATTCAAACTGGGGTCCTTCTGACTCCAAACCGAGTGCGCTTCCCTGACAACACACTGCCATCCCAAGAGCTTGGTTATGTGTTACTGGATCTTAGAGACCAGTCTCCGTGAGGATAGAGCAGTCAGGGAAATCGGTGAACAGAGGGGAGAGGGGAGCCTGCTGACACTGTCCAGGAGGAAATAACAAAAGTTAAGTAAGTTAGAGAGAGTTGAGTTTGTAGTCGCATAGAATGAACAATGAATTTATCTTGCATTTTTAAATCGTATCTTTTAAATCATCGTGTGGAATTTGATACATTAGTAAAGGGCAAGCAGGCTTAGGTATAGATATTGAATCTGAGAAATCAATCTGAGGGAATAATGGAGACCAGAGTGAAGAAGGTATTTCACTGGCCTAGGGGACTATCTAGATACTTCTAAAAGCTCCCACGTTCCAGCTTCCATCTTGTTGTAGTAAGGCAGCTGGAAATCATAGATCTTGGTACTATGATCTCTTAGTTAGCATCTGACAGATTGGGTCTTACACCTGGGAGATTAAAAAAAAAAACCTGGTACCTTTTGGTAATAAGCTCCTGTTCCAGGGTCCTAAGGGCCACCCTGAGGGCCACGACTCGTTTCAGCTATCCCAGAAATGCAAGGTCACCAAACCTGTACTAGCCTTAAGAGTTGTGCTTGATGTCTGCAGTCTACATTCCGATTGCTCTTCATGAGAACCTCCCAAGGTTGCTTAAAGCTGAAAGCCCATGTGGGGCGAACTTTAGTTTCTTCGAACAGGTAAGTGATTTCCAGAAGATGTTTTAAAAATAAGGTTCTGTTAAAGGAATCAACAGATTAGTATGTGGATTCAATTTATATTCAAAGTGGTATGATTTCATTGGTGTTGTTATAATGTTAATAATAATGTTATAATGTTAATCAAGCTCCCAGTTTTAATAGTTGATATTCTTTCCCTTTGGAGTCATGTGAGTTTAAAAAATAAACGCTTGGAGTCAAGTACCCTATCTGAGGAAAGGGCCCAAGGGTTGGAGTCCAGACATCTGACTCTTCTGATCATGGGAAGCCTCCTAACTTCTTTGGAGTTTGTTTCATCATTTGAAAAATTAGAATAACAATTGTGGCAGGAGATTCTTTAGAAGTTTGAAATAATGATGATAAGGATTCTTGGACATAGGAAGCATTCAGTAAATGCCTACAGTGCCTAGCAGAGGGCCTTGTTGACAGCAGATGCTCAGTAAAATTGTTCCTGACCTCCTTGCATCCTGAATGCCTGTGTGATGAAGAAGTCAAGAAGTACCAGGTTTGAGATCAGAGAGTCACTGCCAGCTGTCATCATGATTATTGTTACTGATAATAAACATTTCCCTTGCGCTTTAAGTGTAATTGCCCAATAAACAAAATTAAACTCCAACTAGTAACAACATTCCTTTCCTTTCATTCCATCTTCCTTCTGCATCTAAGGCCCCTTCTCGAGAGCCTAATCTCTCATGTTTTGACACTGCTGATTATAACACATGAAACATTTCCATGATAACAAGCCACTTCACAGGCATCTAGCTTATGGAGTAGGATATTAATTTATATTGTTTATAAGTAGCACATAGGTTAAAGGGAGAAAAATTATATTGACACCTGCCCACCCTTGATGGTGGCTGGGGACAGAGCCTAAATAGCTTTTAGACATGGAAAGAAACTTGAGTTCCGCTTGATTGAGATTCCCTTTCGGGGGAAGCTGAAATTATTTCCAGTATTTTTTGGTTCTAGCTAGGGAGTGTTGTTAAACTCTTTCTAAAATAAAGCAGCTATACTCTTGTTAGGGAGTGGAGAGGGAACCACTGTGCAAACTGGAAAACGGGGCTTGGAGTCAGTTTACCTGGGTCTTCAGCAATTTGAGCCTAGATTTTTTAATCTCTAAATTGGCAAAAGTAATTATTTCTTGCTTGCATTGCAAGATAATTCTGAGTAGAAAAAAATGTTTTAAAGTGTATATATACATATATAGAGATATAGATATTTTAAATTTATAAATATCACTTCAATATTGTGATTATAATAATTATTCCTGCAGTTCCCAGCCTATGGCTACTCTCAGCTCACATAGCAGAGAATTAAGCCAAATAAGTGTTCATAGGTACAGTCTTAGAAAAGCCAGTAAAAGGGACAATTAGTATTTTTTTCTTATTTCCCCAACTCTCCCAGGAGCTTAAAGAATGACCTGAATTGCAGATGTGGATAGTTCTAGAAAACGTGTGTGTGTGTGTGTGTGTGTGTGTGTGTGTGTGTGTGTGTGTGTACGCACACACGCATGTGCTCAAGGAAGAAGGCTACGGAAGAAAAGATCACTGAATGGCTGACATGAAATTCTGCTCATGACCTTCAGCCAGCCGTGGGGATTTGTGTGGCCGCTTTTGATCGAGCACTTGCAGTCTGCCTAGGGTAGTCCTTCGACTGCCTGGGTAAGCGAGACAAGGTGCAAAAACTAGAATTAGTAAGTAATTAATCCTCCCATCCTTAGTCTTCTCATGTATAAATTGCGCTCTAAGATCCATTCAGCTTTAAACTTCCATGCTCTAATGATTCTGTAATTTACAACTCTAGTTAGAGAAGTCGGCACACAATTTACTCCAATCTATAATATATTTCTGAGTCTTATAAAAGCCACGTACATGTTATATGTGTGTGTGAGGATGTCTTCAGATGTAAGTAAAGAAAAACCTTCTAAAAGTGGCCTAAACAACTAGGATACGTATTTTCTAACATGCCATGAATTCCAGGCAGGCAGTTTTCAGGCTGGTTCAGTGGCTTGCTCATGTCCTCAGGGACCCAGGATCATTCCATCTTCCTGGGATGCTGACAGGTGGTTTGTTATGAGGAACTAGCTCACGTGACTATGGAGTCTGAGAAGTCCCACCATGGCTGTCTGCAAATGGAGATGCAGGAAAGCCGGTGGTGCAGTTCAGTCTGAATCAAACGGAGCCAATGGTATAAGTTCTGGTCCAAGCACCTGAGAAGATGAGATGAGGTGTTCCAGCTCAAAGAGTGATGGAGAAAATAAAGGACGAATTCCTTCCTCCTCCCCTTTTGTTCTATTCAGGCCCTCAACAGATCGGATGATGCCTACCCACACTGGGAAGGGCGATCTACCGAGTTCAGGGATTCAAATGTGAATCTCACCTGGAAACACCCTCACAGGCACACCCAGAATCATGTTTTCTCTGGGCATCTGTGGCCAGTCAGGTTGACACTCAGATTAACCATCACATAGCCCTGTAGTGGTTGCCATCATCACCATCACCACCATCATCATCATCATCATCGTCATCATCATTGTTACCATTGTTGTCATCATCATGATCTTAGTCGTCATCATTGACTTTTTCTGGACTTTTTAAATTGCAAGAGGGAAGCTCACTATTTTAAAATACTACTTCATTTTTAAGGACCTGACGTGGAGAAGCAGATCTATGTGAATAGAGAATAGAAGGTGACCTATTCATAAATTTTTACCTTTCTTGGCAACTCTAATTATTTGTTTAAACTAACGGCTCCTTCATTCTTTTGGAGTCCTCAGTACTTCAGTGAATGATAAAGTGCTTGAGTTTCCATAAGCACATTTGGACATTATACCTTTGAGGCTCAGATGATATTTTTATATGCTGATAGCTATAATCAAAGCGTGGGGATTACTTAAGCTAATAAGAGATCATCCATCACAATGGAAATGCAAACATAACTTTAATTCATCACTTTGCTAATGGTTCTTCCTTGGTACATTCATCAGCCCCCATTCCATCTTTGCCCTAATAAATACGCGGCATTGTTTTATGACCTCTCTTCTGGGTGTTAATATAAGAGAAGAGTTATTATGGTACCTATTACACAGAGACATGATGGAATGAAGGACTTGCTGGAGATTACATTTTCCTATCATTGTGTAGGTTTTCTAGCTGGACTAATCCAGTTTTTTCTCCTATTCTCAGCCCAAATCCCTTCCATTGGCACTGTCGATTTCCTATTATGTTCTGAATCAATCCTGTGTTCATATGTTTATTCCCTGAATCAACAAACCAGCGTTCTCTTCCAAACGGGTGCCTTGATGTCAAAATAAGGGCAATAAGACAAAATGTCAGGGTTTACTTACAACACTTGGCAGCCAAGATGGAAATTAAAGACCAAGTTAGCTTAGCCTGGACAGTAATCATACGCACAGCTATTTGCCCATAGGTGAGATTTACCTTGAAGCACAGTGAAGTTTAGGCTAACATGATTTAATGCTTCGATTTTTCTTTCTCTGTGATCAGATATTGTTGTACACAGACTATACTAGACAGCTCGGGCTGCATAACAAAGTGCCCCAGACTGGGGGGGCTTCAACAACAGACTTTTGTTGTCTCATACTTCTGGAGGCTGGATTAAGGTGTCGGCAGGGTTAGTTTTTTTCTGAAGCCTCTCTCCTTGACCTGTAGATGGCTGTCTTCACATGGTCTTCCCTCTGTTTAGGTCTGTGTCCTAACCTTCTCTTTTTATTGGATCACCAGTCATATAGGATTAGGGCCCACTCATTTTCCTCATTTTAACTCAATCACCTCTTTAAATTACCTTTCTCCAAATACAGTCACATTGTGGAGTACAGGAGGTTAAGACTTGAACATATGAATTTTGAAGGGGGGGTGTGTGTCACAATTTAGCCCCTAACGATGGAGTTGGTATTTATTTACCCAGAGGATCACAAAGTTTGGGGAAAGGAAAGGAGAATGACATAAGCTATATGGCAAAGTCAGATGATTCCAAACATCACTATCCTTATAAGTGAATGCCGATGGCTGCCACAATCTTAGAAATCAAGGTAGCTTTCCGAGGGAGAATTTCAACATAAATTTTCAGACTTCCTAATCAGCTCACAGAGGAACTGTATTGGATTTCCAGGGCCAGAATTTTAGAATTTAGATTTGGGATCTCATGTACATATTTTCTTCAATGGCACCGTCAACTGGTAGCTGCTGAGTCACCATCCACCCAGAAAAAAGGAGAAGAAAGTGAACTGGGTTCTGGGAGCTTGCCAGTGATTGCTTTGAGAGGCAGGCAGTCTCTTAGGTCCCCAGTACCGTGGTCTCTATGGAAGACAGCAGAGATGAGCAAGCAAAATAAAAGCCAAAAGAACAAGACAAACAAAGAATAAGGGCTACAGATCTCTGGGTTCTAGAACCCTCCCTAACGTTTCATGGGATGAGCCAGCACCTTTCTCTACAAATGATCCAGTCCCATCTGGTGGGGATTTTTCTTTCCTAACCTCCATAGAAGAATAATTTTTTTTTTAGAACGATGGGTGGAGTTCACTCTTCAGCAATTGATATGAGCATATTAGTGTCATCGTTGCCGGATTGCTGCTATTCGACAAAGACTCCTCAAGTCCCCAAGTCTGCTGTGAGGTTTGATGCGCAGGCAGAGAGGGGGGGCTGCTGTCATTGTGGATCTCAGCACCATCATTAGCACACAGTAGGTGTTCACCATAGGTCTGGCGAATGCATATCCTGTTTCAGTTTGCCCCATAACACTGAGTGGGAGAATAGCTTGCTCTCACGTGGTGAGGGGAGTAAATTCCAGGGAAGGTCTTAGAGCGCAGGTGATGCTGCCAACCACGCTGCCCTCTCTGTGCCCCTGCTTTCTCTTCCCACCACACCAGGCTTTTATATGGACTAAACATCCAGTTAGGGGCAGTACCCAAACCCTCGTCCCAACACACATGTGCTGCATGATCTTGACTCTTCCAAATGTGACCTCATACAAACGGAGGTCAATTTATAAACGACTGCACTCATGGAATCCTAGATTTCTGGTTCTAGATCTCGGGGCAAAAACAGAGCTGGACACATGCCCCGTGTGAATTATCACACAGCACACGCACAGAAAACAGGCTATCAGGAGCGGTCAGAGTCCAACCTGACTCATTGGAATTTTGCCTTGAGATTGTTTGCCTTGCTTAATTTTAAATATTCAGATTCTCCCAGCATGGGTCTATTAGGAGTGACTTTAAACTGTAGGAGGTGGAAAGAACTTCAGAGTGAGCTGGAAAACAATGCATGTCTTTACCGGGAGTTACTCTCCCCTCCCCCATGCGGACACAGTGACGCAGTAACCAGTTTTTCTGGGGAAAGATTTTTTTCTGTCTTTTTAAGGGAATGACAAATACTATTTACTAAAGGAAAAAAAAAAAGGGCGTGTGTCCTCCCCACAGCATAGCAACATTGTAGATCACACAACGGGAGGCTCTGCATCTTATAAACACAGCACACTGCATTACTCAGCACTGAATTTATTACGTCTCATTGCAGAGAGCAGCCGGCTCTGAATATATTAATGATTCATGCTTGCCTTGGCAGAACATAATGTATACTAATCACACGGAACCAGAGTACAAGAGCACTTTAAATGCATTTGTCCAGTTAATAGTTTGACTTAATCTGATATTTCATTGGGTCACCGACCTTTTCATTGTAGGTAATGTGCAGAGGAAAATGTATGGTCGACACCCTGGTGAATCAACAGAGGGCTTTCTGGTTACTAAGCAACGTGCTACTTAAGCTTTACCTCTGCATAATTCTGCCAATACCTCTGCTTCTTTCAGCTGATGAACTGAAGTGTGGCTCTGTGTGCATGTGCATGGTGTGTGTGTGTGTGTGTGTGTGTGTGTGTGTGCACGTGCACGCATGTGTGTGCGCACGCGTGTGTGAAGGAGGGGAGACACCACAGGCACAGAGTAGCTCATTTATGCTGCTTTTTATAGGCATTAAGCATTAAGCTCCCATAATAAACAACCATGCCAGAGTTAATACTCAATAAACAGTGTGGTTTATAAGCAATTAGGGACCCAAATCTCAAAATAAGACAGTTCACCGGAGCAAGAGCATTTACCCTAACAATGCTTAGTGAGATATGTGGCTTGTTAAAAGTGTCATAATTCTCCTTTAAAAAGCAACGGACGGTTTGGGGTATTTGGGTCTGCCAAGCAGAGTTTCTTAATCAAATGTGAACACAATCAAAGAGCCACTTCTCAGCTTTACGTAATGGACGCTCGTTGACCGAGACAGCGCAGCTGAAAATCAAAGGATGAATGGGTGTTCTCCCCTGTTTGTTTATCACCCTGAGAGTCTGTTGAAGACGTCAAGATGAGTCAGATAAATGCACTTTGTCAGGTTTTCAAAGAAAGCTAGCCGGCTATTCTATTTTGCCAGTGTCTTTGTGTTTCTTAGTAACTTGGTAGGTTAGAAAACAAAAATCTTGTGTTCTAGCTCCTTCCTTAAATCATAGTAGGCGATTGGAGAAACAGCACACATCTGCCGCGTCTTGTCTTTTATGACAGCAGACACAAACACACTGACTGTCCTTAGTCCCTGAAGATGCTGCACTGTTTTGAGCTATTTTGAGATGTGGTACAGTAGGATTCAAAACTCAGTTACAGATTTCCTTCACCCGCTGGATCTGAGGCTAATGAGGCATATTTTTAAATACACTTTAAATGATGTAAGCTTCCGACACCAGGCCGAGGTGCTGGGCAACTGGGCAGAGACAGATGTGTTTCCTTCCTTCCAGGGACTCACCATTGAAGGCGGATCTATAATCAACTACACATTTCCTTTTAAAGCACCATAAAATGACTGCATCATATGTCGATAGTATTGGCCTTCTAAAATCATTCATTTGACTCTGTTATCCAAAAATTGAATAATTTTTAAAATTAAGGATAGCAGGAAATGTGCAGAGATTAGGTAGTGGGCAATGTCAAAGGAAACTCCAGATTTGAAACTTGATGCATCTGTTGGCTGTTCTCACCAGCGATAGCTGTTCTAGAACACTGCTCTAGGAAGCTATCTGTTGAAATCTTAGCATTTTATGACTTGACCCTCTTTCTGTACAGCTGAACAGATGGGGAGTAGAACACAAATGTGTTCATACTTGTCGGCTTTACAGGTTCTGATTTAATCTGTAAAACAACTGAACAGAATGGATCATCTCTTGTGTTTTCTCTCCAGCAATTTATGAGTTAGCAAATCACTGAGCTCTGATCAAATTTTCGTAATGTATCTGTAGGTTTAGAGAAGAGAAATCAACGTAAAGAAAAGCAATAATTAAGAGGAGGAAAAACAATGAGGTCTAGGGATTTCTTTGACAGACAAGTGTGACTATGCAGACGGAAAACAAAACCACAAGTGAACCTAATTTTAGAAAAACTTCTGAGCAAAACTTTGGGACACATTAATTTTCCTAGTCAGGACTGGAGCACCACCAAGTGTGGCTGGAACAATTCTATGTACCTCCCAGTGGGGTCTTTAGAGGGCTAGTGTACCAACATTACACTAATATCTATCTGGAAAAGTGCAAACAGTCCCCAAGCCCACAATTGTTTGTGGATTTTATCCGTTTCCGAGCATTTCAAAAGAATGTGGCATGTTCCCATTTCCCAGATGTTGTTCTCTGGGGTGGTTATAATTGTGCTTTCCCTCACTTGGCCCAATTTTTCTGTCCCCATTTTCTAGGGAACATGGGAGATGAGGATCAACTGGGAAGGAGTGTCCCCTAGCGCCCTAAGAGAAGATGCGTCTAGAATCTTAAGGATTTATTCAGGAATGCAGAATATCCTCTCTCTTGAGCAGAATGTAGCAGATAGCTTGAGTTTGAAGAAATATCTGGTAGTCTTGGAGCTTGCCCCCTAGCATGGACGGGAGCACACACACTCTTCTCCAAACAGCTCCTGTGAAGATGCCCGTTTATACACAATTCCACAGTTTCAAAAGCATCTGTGTGGCAGTAAGTTATGTCGGGAAGACTTCCATTAAAGCCAGTCAGCCATTAGCTGTAATTAAGCAGACGGAGCAGATTCGCAGGGGTTGGCGATGAGGGGGTGAAGTGGGGTCTATTGCAGAGATGGTTGTCCTTGACTGAGGAGGGAATTCAGTTAAATGGACAATCCATGGAAGAAGCAAGGTCTTGGAAAAGGAGCAGGGGCTACCCTGAATGGAAACCACACTCACGGAACGAGTTCTCTGGAATTTGTCTGCTAGCCGGCTCCCTCTTTCCAGAGAAGGCAGAGAGAGTGGGATTATTCAGTTTCTGCGTTCCCTCCTTCCCAACTTTTCTTTCCTTGTGCAATAGCTCATTTAGTTGTAGCAGACACTGAATTCTCATTTGGGTGGAGAGCAAGATTTATTGAAATGAGACGCACAGTAAATATTGGCCGTGGCAGCAAGGAGGTCAATGTGGCCCTTAAGGGATGACAAATCCTGACGCCCATTGAAATACGGAGTCGCTATGCTGTGGGTGGTGCCAGGTGCACTTGAAATGTGCTTCCCAGAAGGAGCTGGAAATATTCTCCTAACGGCTGTGTTTCTTTAGCTTTCCTGTTGCCCATTTATATTAATGGTTGAAAGAGTAGAGGAATGGAGAGACTGGGGGGAAAGTATTGCTACTTTTTTATTTTTGAAAAGACAAAGATACTGCTGCCCATCAGGAGCACACTTATCTTTTTTCTTTTTTTTCTTTTTTAATTTACAGACTGGGACTTTCCCCATCTCTGTGACAAACAGGGAACATGCGGGAGAAGCCGGAGGGAACAGCTCTGAATGGATTCGTGTCTGCAACATGGCTTTTCGTCGTTCGGCTGTCAAGCCTCATTTTATTCTCTCAAACAGTGATGAGCATTTACTCATTGATTTTCCATCCACTCCCTTTAAGTGTAGCTTTCCTTCCCCTGATTAATTATTAAACCACTGAATAAAAAGCAATATTGGAGAGCATTTGTTAAAAGAAACCTCCCCTGCGAGTCCGCGGTTTTGTATAAGTTAGACACTGTCCCTCTCCTCCTCGAGGACGCCAGCTCCAAGGCAGGTGCTGCTCTGTGACCAGCTCTTCCCAGGGCTGCGTAAGTATCGGGGACATGCTCACAGCTCACAGGACTGACAGTAGCTGTAACAGATAACAGCGCACACTGAGCAGAGACTGTTTTCTGACTATGGGAGGCATCTCTTCTTCCCTGACATGACCCCCCTGTGTGCACTGGTGTTCTTTGGCAGTGGGTGAAGCACCATGTGTCACAATGACTGATAACGCTTTAAAAGGCAAACACCACCATGTGACAAGTTCATATGCAGTACAAATGACTGACAACTTGGTATTGCCCCGAGAACAGGTGTTGATGGAGGAGAGGTAAGTAGGGCACGTGCTTTGGGCACCTGCCGGGGATGGCGGGAAAGACCTGGTGGAGGCAAAGGGACAGGGACAGCACTGCTGGAACCAACTGCCAAAGCGAGTTTCACTAAGTAACTGCAAATACATTTTGAGCAATTATTGTGCATCAGACACTGATTAAGGACTTAACAGCTACAACAATGAGCATAGAGTTAGCAATGCTGTCCTGTACACGTATACATGGTTAAGATGGCAAATTTTATGTTGCATCTATTTTCACCACACACACACACACACACACACACACACACACACACACACACACAAAGTGCAAATCCACTCCTTGTTAGCAAAAGAAAATGCTATTAAAATAATACTGAGCGAAGGAAGTGAAGCACATGTGACACAGTTCACGAATGGAATGGTTTCTGCCTTACAGGGGTCATGGTGGGGTTGGCTTGTTTGAGAAGAAGGTTCTCGAACTCCGGCTTCTTTCGAGGTTAGGAGATGAAGTTACGAGTGGAATGAGCCCATTGTCTTTAAACCCACAAGGATGGAAACCCATGGGACAGAGGTGACCTTTTGTGGGCGCTTCCTTGAGTGCACTTGGCCTGTAAGCCCTAGACAGGCGCTTCTTCACTTTGCCCCTAGCCCTGGGATGTTCACATTGGTCAGGAGCACTTATATGCAGACAGAGAAACTGAGGCTCAGGGAGGGAGGTTAAGTCACTCGCACCCAGCTGGTGGCTGCAGACACACATCCCACACCCAAGTGGTTCATTAGGATTATTTACTGCACCATTATCTGCCTCTTGAAAGGTTAACTTTGATTAATCATGACCCCTGTGCACGCCCATTTGTTCAACAGTTTCAGGGTCATCTATCCTGCTATCAGCCAACGTTCATTTCTCAACCTCATTACCAAAGATATAATAAGAGACTTCCTGAATGTCACGAGCAAAGAAAGATACACCCGGCTTTCCGACATTTCCCTCATAGGACCGATTCCTACCAAACTTGTATGAGTTAGTGATATTCCAAATCATCCGTTGGAAACTTTGTTCTAGAACTTCTCTAGAGCACAACAAATACACCAGTTTACCTTGTCTAAAATTCACCTTCGCTTTTCTTTGGAAAGGTTGAGATGACACTTGTCTGCCACCTGTTTTCTGTCCTCCCCCATTCCCTTCTAAGTATGACCATACTTGAGATCACATCTGTAAATTTACCTTCAGCTCTGCATGGTAGGAGCTGGGCAATATAGGAGAGAATGTATGTAGCACGTCCATCTCCTCCTATGCTGGCTCTCCCTTCCTTTTTAACAATGCTTGTCTGTTTTCCGATGTGAAAACCAAGGAATTCTTCCTTCTCTTTGCCAGTTGTTGACATTACATTAATTTTCTTAAGTAGTGGGCCTATTCGTTTCTGGTCAGTTTTATTCCTTGTCATTATTTTCTTTTAAATGCACCTTTTATTCTTTGTTCTTGGCATTTTTCATGAACCCGAATTCCTCCTGGCCCACAGCCCCTTAGACACTCCTCTCAGAGGTTGAAGTAGCTGTGTTCCTCATGTAAGTGGTTACATGTGAGCTAACATTGCTTCTGTTAGATTCTGAGGGTGACAGAGCCATTAGCAAGGTAGCTCAAGAGAGGGGTCAAACTCTAGGGCTGGGACAGTGAATACAAGGTGATGTCCTTATGGCTAAGGTCCCCCAGGCACTACTGATAAGTGTCTTTGTACTGAATTTTGAGTCCAGATTTGGACAGCAGTTCTGTTCTCCAGCTGCCCAGGTGGTCCGTCCCAGCTAGCTAACATGACCAGATCTTGTGAGCCGTGACTTTGGCTTGGTCAGCTCACACTGACCCATGAAGTCCTGGGCTGGGATTAGTAAGGGATGTGATGGTGAGATGATAATGCTGTAATTAGTGTTCATGTGAATTGGTGAAAAATTGTAAAATACCAGACTGTAAACCTCTGAGGATTTTAGAAATTAATTATGGTATCATTGTGCAGAAAGACGGATGTCACAGGGCTAATAAATCCTTATCAACTGGTAGTCATTCGGCCCCTAGTAAAACTCCCAGAACAGTAACACTTTATAAATAGTGAAATCAATACACTGTCAAATGTAGTTGACTCTTACCAAAATCTATGGAGGAAAAATAAGGAAGCAAACAAACAATTATTCGTGCTAGCAGAGGAACAAATGTGGAAACAAAAATTACGGGAAAACGTAGTTTGACACAGCTGGGGACCAACCACACAGAAACACTAGCCTAACATGCTGGGAACCAGCTCGCCTCTTCCATGTGTTCATTGAGAAGGCAGCACTGCCACGTACTATGTATTATGGGCTCATTTTTAATTCCAATAGCACAGTCTCATACTTGACTTATTAACTGAACCTATACTGGTATAATAAATCTTCTGCAAATTCACATGAGCTATAAATAAATGAATATTTAACATTATAGATACAACATGGTTGAATTCCAGAAGATAATCCATTCTTACACTATTTCAAAAGTGTTTCCTTTTTATCCAGGTAATACATGCACATTGTTAAAAGAATCAAACACCTGTATTTCTGAAAGGTTCAAACTGAAAAGTGGCCTGGGTTAGGGCGGTAAGAAGCAGAGCCCGAAACAAGGACCAGTGTGCAAGTGCTTTCATTGGGAGGTGATTTCAGAAAGCACTGGTAGAGGTGAGGGAAGGGAAAGGAGGAGAAAGGGGGTGGGTAGGGAAAGAGGGAGGGAGAGAAAGGAAGGAAACCAGTTCAGGGAGCGTTAGTGAGCAGGATAACCCTGTGTGCACCTGGGGCTTAACCCCACCAGGCAGCTCTGGGGGATGGTGTAGGACACAGCTCAGAGCTGACCCACCCAAGGGATGAGGGAGTTAGAATATTTCCCTTTCAATTCTCATCCATCATTTATCTGAGGGTCACCGGGAGTGGGACACACACACACACCTTTGCGCCCAGCTACAGAGAGCCCTCAGGGGAAGAGTCACAGGAACTTGCAGAAGCAAGCCACCAGCATGTTCAGGAAGGGAAAGCAGCAAAGGGGATATGAGCAGGACTAAAGGTGACTGAGACACAGCTGTGTCCTGCCCCATCTTCCTCACCCCATTCCCCCTCTAGAGGAAGCCACTGTCAACGTTTTAGTGTTTCTGCTGTGTGCCTCTATATTTCCAAATTATATTCTGATACTACTATTCATTAATTTATAATTTTAGATATTATCTATTGTGTTTCTTTTAAATATTTCCTTCCTCTTCCCCTATCTTCTCAGTAGTAGTATATGTCAAATTTTGGCTATGTCAATCAGTTAAGTAACACTATGTAAGGATTTTCACTAATGAGTCAGGCAGCATAATTTGATTACATTTCTCATCTTACACTACTTTTTTGTTATTCTTGGAATTATTGCCTCATTTTTCCATTTGCTTAGTTTTTTATATACTTATCACTAATTCTTTCCAGATGCTCTGACACATCTGGCATATGCCTACCAAATGCTCAAACACAGTTCCAAACAACCCTTCAGTTCCATTCTGCCGTCCACCCCTTTACCTGCCCCATTCCTCCCCTCTGGGGGTGTCTTCCAAGCTCCCTCGTCTCCTGCTTCCATTTGTTTTGGAAGCCTGGCTCAGAGCTGAGTTTCTGGGACTGTCCTGTGCTGCAATCTCAGGGTCCTGTTTCCTCCATCCTATGCTTCTCTCTCTCGGTTGAGTCCCTAGTTGTGGAGGAGTATGTCCTTGTTGAGAAAGCATACAGGACTGGTATGTCCCCAGAAGCCATCCCGTTTCACTACAGAGCATGATTTCTGCCTGGCTGTAGGTGTCTGGGAGCAAAATGAGTGACTCAGGCTGGAGTCCTCAAGTTTAAGGTGAAGTCTCACTTAATTCTTCTGTTTTCAACTTACCTAATATTGCTGTCTTCTCTGCCTGGTGTCTCCAAGTCCAAAGCATAGCAAATTCAATTTGTTCAGAACCCTCTTGTCTCCTGTGGGGCAGACTAGGGGGGTTGCCCCCTGGCTGTGGACGTTGGGGTGAGCAGCCCTGAGGGCTTGTGCTATACTACGTGCAGATTTGAAACAGGCCCTGCTGTTTTCAGTTGTGTGCTTAACCCCCTTCTTCCCTGGTAGAACTGTCCCTCTCAACAGTTTTGTAAAGAAAAACATGTCACTTCCCATAAATGTCTTCTCTTTGCAGTCATTTAACTCTCTGCTCTGCCGAGCCTCGTACCCCTCCCGTCCACTCTACGTCTTCCAAAACTGTATCGATACTTCTTGTCCCTTGTGACACTTATTTACAGTCTCCTTCTCCTATGCACGAATACCATGATCATTTCTTTCCTTCCATTTCGGGGTGGGGGGTAGGGCAGGTTGGGCAAAGACAAAAACACACGGGATCAGTTCTGCCTGTTCAGACATACTCTTCCAATTCCACTGGGAAAGTCTGAACGGGAGGTCACAGTTCTGTTTTTGGTTTGCTGCAACTGTGATAGATGGTGCATCAAGAGTTCTTTTGAGCTAACCATCTTTTGGCGACAGTTCAATAAGAAGATAAAAATAGAGCTGTTGGGATGTGGTTACAGCTATCACAATGCACCCCTTAACTTGCCTGTGATTGCTGAGAAGTCCAGTGAACGGGTGGGGCTGTTCGTCCCTCTAAAGTATGAGGGGATCTGTTTCAGATGCCAGGCCTGCTGAGTGTCTCAGAAGGGGCAGCACACGGTCTGATCTGCTTTATGACTGTATTCTCAGGTACCTTCCTGGGATATGTCCCATCACATCTGCCACTGGATGTGCTTTGGCTTGGGCCTGCTTTGACCTTGTACCTTGCAAGCTTTGATTCATACAGGCTCAGAACAGATCCAATTTTACCTTGATTGACTGATTGATTGATTGATTGATTGATTCTTTAGCAGGATTTTCTGGTTTGATCTAGGATATAATACAGTTGTCACTCTGCACTTTCAAAGCTGCTTTCTCCTACTTTCCTAGACTGACTACCCATGGTTCTTTGCATTGACCTAGCACTGGGCTGGTAGTAGTGGTGTTCTGACCTGTGGACCGGCTTAAGTGTACTTGATTATTAGAATTATTTCAACCAGGGGTCACACATTATTGGTTCTGTACCCCTCAAGTGCCCCTACCCTCTGGCCAATGCACTTGACTTTGCATGATTATCTCATTGCCTAAATTGGGGTATAACTAATGCACAGATCGTAAGTATACAACTCAATGAGTTTTGACGAAGGCATGTACCCACGTAACTGCTACTTAATCCAAGACTATTTCTTCAACAGTTTAATACTCTTTCTGAGAATGGGTCCCACTCCCCCTCAACCCTGAGTCTTGAATCTGGGAAAATACAAGTCTGAATTATATCTAGTTCTCCCGTCTAACCACTCATAACAAATTCTTGTCACTGAATCTTGCTCATGTATGAAAAGGTCATCAGAGCAGTTACATAGGTCTGCATTTCAGAAACAGAATTCCTAGATTCACATACTGATGGGACCATAAGAGGTGCAGCTATTCCCCACTCTATTCTGAATTTTAACAGGACATAAATGATATCATCCTACACGTTTTCCCATCTCTAATCTGGAGTCTGACATTTTACTGATTTGTGAACTCTGATCTGTCAACAGGTATTGTCACTTTACCTTAGAGAAATCTCCTGGAGTCCCTTGCTTATTCTCACCTCGTTGTCCATCTTGGTACAGCCCTTCACCGTGTCTCCAGTAGGTCAGTGTAATAATACTGTCTGTGTCCAGGCTCCAGTCTATACGGAGTACTTCTGTAAATCTAACTTTGTTTAAAAATACCTGAGACCCCACAAAAAAACCAGCTTCTCTGATAGTGTTTCTCACTTCAGTTATTGCGATACTGAACTTTTTTAGTTGCTCAGGCTAAAAAATCGAGTCATGTGCGATACCCCTTCTCTCCACATCTGACACGTCCATAAATCCTGCCAGCTCTTATAAATGCAGCCAGCCTCCTACACCTCCTTATGTCCTCCATTGGCATCACCTCACACTAAGCCATAATCTGCCTCCGCCTTGCCTGCTGCACCCCCCACCCCCCGGACTCCCCAAAACTTTCCTCCTGGGCTCTGGCCATACTGTCCATCTCATCGTTTCTCAGGCATATTCGTGCTTCAAGGCTTTGCCATTCACCATTGCACTTCCTGGAATATTGTGCTGTAATTTTAGGAGCCTATTGGGCTTGCTCTCCGCTTCACCCTAGTCTCTGCTCAGAGAAGCATACCTTGTCCTCCACCTATCTAAAATTGTCTCCCCCTCTCTCTCCCTTACCCTGCTTGATTTTTCTACATGACACGCATCATCCTGATTTATTTTACACACACACACACACACACACACACACACACACACACACTTTACTCGCATATCATCTGTTTCCCTGTACTAGAGTTTAGTTGTGTGTGAAGAAGTAGTTTCTCTGTATTATTCAATACTATGTCCCCAGCATCTAGAGTAATGCAACACATGCGGCAGGCATGCAATATGTGTCTGAGAAATGAATTCATGGTAAATGATCATTTTTAGTATATTGCTTTCACCATGCCACATCCTAGTAAAGAACTGCTATGGCTCATCAAATGCTTGCTTCATAGGATTTTTGTGTTTCTGCTGCCTCCTGGGGCTTCGTGGGTTTGTGTCTTCCTACCTGGCCAAGTTATGCCCCCTTGGGACCCTCTGATGCAGTCACTCAGGCCAGGGTCCTCACTGGCCATCACACATCCCTTAACAAACACTAACCTTCCCGGATAATGCAGCCACCTTGCCAAAAGTTTTGCTCCTTTCCAAAGTTCCTCAAAAAATTAAAAATAGAACTACAATATGATCCAACTATCCCACTCTAGGTGTATATCCATAAAAACTGAAAATAGGATCTCAAAGTGACATGCACATCTATGCTTATAGCAGTATTATTCCCAATAGCCAAGAGGTGGGAACAACCTGAACATCTATTGGTGCCTGCATGGATAAAGAAAACATGTCTATACATTCTATGGAATATTACTGAGCCTTGAAAAAAGAAGGAAATCCTGTCATATGCTGCAACAAAGATGAAGCTCAAGGACATCACACTAAGTGAAATAAGCCAGTCACAAAAAGACAAATACTGTGTGGATCCACTTATATTAGGTACTGAACGTGGTCACAGGCACAGAGAGAGAAAGCAGAGCGCTGGTTGCCAGGCACTAGGAGGAGGGGCAAATGGTCATTGTTTAGTGGGTGTAGAGTTTTAGTTTTCCAAGGTGTAAAATTCTGGAGGTCTAATGCACAACAAGATGCATATAGTTAACACAACTGTACTGTACACTTATAAATGGTGATGATGAGAAATTTTGTGTTTATTTTTTTACCACAATTAAAAGGTTTTGGGTTGGGTTTTTTTTGCCTTTTTCCTTCCCAAATATTACTTATCTTTCCAATTTCAGCTCAGGGCCAGCTATGTTCCTAGATTACTCTCACCGACAATGTTCTTCCTCTCCTTATACTTATTATCTGGACCCAGGGTAGCACTTGATTTTGCCCATTGTATATACAGGTGACCTTCCGAGGTGGACCTCAGTCTCTACAAGGGCAGGTATCATGCCCTGTGCTTTCTGTCACCTGAGCACTGTATACACTAGTGGGGCAGTACTGTCCTTCCATAACAGTCTTTGATGGATTAAATCTGTCCATGATGCTTCTTTTCCTTTGAGATCTTCAGAGGAGGATATTTGCAACCATCCTCGATACTGTGTTGCCGCTTTCTAGCCTGTGGTAGCTGTGTTTAATGTTTCATTGGTCCTTAGTTTTAGCAGCAAGTTGTTATAGAACAAACCTTTGTTTTCTTGTTCTACACATCTCTAAATTCCCTTTATAAACTCACTACTATTTTGTTTCTCCTTACAAATACTGGGAGGCTGCGGTACAAATGCCCATTTAGAAACTAACCCCTTGAACTCTGGGAAACTTTTGACATTAACAAAATTAAATGATGTATTCCTTCGTTCTCACTGTTCTTCCAGCTATGTTTTGACAATCTTGTTCTGAACAGAAATAATGTCACTTCAGGAAAGAGGCACTGACATTTTCCTGACCAAGGCATCTTTAATAATGCATCATCACTAACTATCCTAATGTTGTTCAATTGAAAAATCAGAACATTTAGTGATATGTTTATAGCTAACTCCCCAGTAGAATGAATCATTTATTATTATGTGTCATTTTTAAGAGAAAGAAAAAAATGGCCCCAATGTCACAGCATGGGGATATGCATATTTAATATTTTTACTTCACATGAATTAAAAATCAGTATTTATTCCTCAGGAAAAAAATAAGCCAACGTAAAACCTGTTTGGTTGATACAAAAGAAAATAATGTGTCCTTTGGGGAGACAAAGTAACAATGAGTGGCAAACTCTATGAGATTTGGAAGGTTGTGAAAGAGGGTTCCTTTCACATGTTTATCCCCCTCGCTGAGGTCGCTGCCTCCTTGTAAGTTTTATCTGACACTTGGTATTACCTAAAGGACAGAAACTTTGGTTCTACAACATAACCACCATAAGATAATGGTGGAAAACACTACAACTACAAGCCAGAAGTTCCAGGAACACCAATGGATAAAAAGACATTTCATTGTTTGGATCTCATTTTCAATTTATAAACAAACTTTCTGATTTATAATTTTACACTCACCTTTGAAGTACTTTGAAGTAGTATGAGTTGGGTTAGCATGCATCATCCCAGGAGGACTTTAAAGGTTTGCTGTTGTTTTACTTGGCCTGAAGGTTTTCAGTCTCCAGTTCAACAATCATCCTTAGGACTGTCACCCTTATAGATTACGTCATGAAACATTCTGGTGAAGCTAAGATCACAGACTTAACAGTGAAGGGGCCACGTGATGATGATGAACAACAACTAAAGAAAGCAGTAAAGGGGAGACAGAACTTCCTATCTAAGTAACTGTTAGTGTGGGTACAAAGTGGCATGCACAGTAATGAGAAAGTTTTTTAATTCCATTTGGGATTTAAGATAATGGAAGCATCAAGTGGGGAGCTGTTGATTAAACCACAGGGCATGTCTGTTTTTGGAGCACCAGCTCATCTGGTCATTTTCTTCTGGCTGTGGAATCGCTCCCTACATGGGGATTATCAGGATTTTCAAAGATATTCTAAATTTTTCCAAGCCCACGTGACTGCTGATATTATTAAGCAACAAAAGAAAGTCTGCTTGCACAAAACATACAACGAGCCTGAAAAAGCCTGGGTTTGGGTTCAACCGCTGAAAGTTCAATGGTTCTGTAAATTGGCTACAGGGCTCCATAAAACCTGGGGATCACAGATGTATCGTTATGTTAGCTTTTCAAACAATCTGTTGTGCTTACAAGACTTTCTCCGTTTTCTTCATGTGCCGGTTGTGTTCATCCTATGCTTAGAGTGCAGTGACTTCCGCTTCTATGGACATTACCACTGCTGTGAAAACTCATTCCTGGCCATGAAGAATAAAATGCGGAGTTTCTTCCCTTCAATTCGTTCCGCCTGGGGTTACTGCGGATGGATCTGGCACATTAGGCAGTGTCCCTGCCAGCGCATTCCTTGCTGGCCCCGCCACATTGTCACCAGCAGGGAGCAGCTAGATGCTATGGACTTAACAGCTCAGCGTCTAGGAAGTGCCTGAAGCTTCTCCACACAGAAGAGTCTAACTTTAACAATGTGCTTGACTTTGCTCTTTGCATCTCTCAGGGATGAAATGAGGAGCCCTTGTGTGGGTTCTTCTTTCTCGGGACAGCATTGCTGGTTTGGTAATCCTGGGAGTGGAAGGGGGCATCCGGAAACTCAAGTAGACACTACTTCCATTAGACATCACCAAAGCCGTGAAAAGAAGAAGAATTGCATTTGACCCAGGGTTCAGACGTACAAATTGAGAAAGACCATACGAAGAAATGATTTGAGATCAAGGTTGTGTCAGAGCTAAAAAGGTGGCGCAAAGAACAGTGACCACGTTCATCCAGGAAGTAAGCAGAAAATATACTCGTTTTAGGATGCGACTGAGCTCCTAAAACAAAACCTAAGGACTTAATCCTCCTCAGCTGCTGAGTTTGGAGAAAGTATTTCACCTAAAAGAAACCAGATATCAAGAACTAAAGGAAATACTGGATTTAAGGTTCAGGCTGCGAGCAAGAAGCATGACTTTCTTGTCATTTTCGCCATTTTAACTGGCACTGCTGGTTACTATACAAATTCAGTTCTGGGCACGGGTATCGGAGATGCTAGTTCTCGCTTGCTTCTGTTTATGAACACTGAGGACGATGCCAGGCCTATGTTTATGGCATCAGTTTGGACACAGCCGTAGTTTTACTTAAGCAACCAGAGAGGAATTTAAAATTCTCTGACTCCAGTGAAAAGAACAAAGAAAGGAGGGATTTGGGGACTTGGGGACTTTGGGAATTGTGTGCGAGGAAAATGGAGGCCCTGCAGGTCTGAGTGGCCCTGTGAAGCACCACACATCCCAGCCATGTGCTTCAAAATGAACACTGATTTGTAGCAGAATCATGAAGCTATTTCTCATGGTTCTGTAGCCAACCAACCAACCTACCTACCAATCAGCCCAAACTCTTCTATTCTCGCCACTGGCAGTCATTGCAGAATGACAACCACCGTCTGTGGCATCATTTGAAACCAAAACACAATAACCTAACATTTAAGTGAAGGACAAACAGCCGGCAGACTGTCTGTTGACTGAATCGACCTGACACCCCCTGACGTCACACATGGGGACTGGTTCCATGTAGATGAAGTGACTCCCAAATATTAGTGGGATTAAGGAATGGAGATGGGGAACACATTGATTTATTGCTTTCCTTTTTGTTGTGAAGTCCATGTAACCTACTTCATATTATATAGTTCCATGTTTACCTTTGAGTAGGGAGGTGTAAGGGGAAGGGAATTATATACGTACGGTCACTTAGCTGCGGTGGGGGTTCAGGAAACCGCAAAGCAGAAGGGGAGCTGGGAGAGTCTAACCACGATTTGGAAACTAGGCCAAGAAAGAGGAAGGTGAGAGTCAAGAGACCACCAGGTTGCGAAAGCTCTTCACACTGAAAAGCCAGAATGTAATTAGGACAAATCCCAGAGCCAAACCTCAGGTTGATAAATTGTGGAACGCAGTGAGTGGGTGACATAGGTTTACTTAGTAAGCAGAAACCTCAAAGGGGCATATATGTACTGGAAGGGTAGGTATGAAGGGGAGTGTGGAGATATCTGGATTGATTTTATGGGGACTAGAAAGAGAGTGAAATTACAATCTTCCACAGACCTATGTTCCTGCATTAGAGGACCATCCAGTGAAAACTATCCCCCAAGGTCTACCTGGGTAAATGACTTAGCCAGGATGCAGAGGGGATTCTCTGGCTCCTGCAGCCAGACAAGATCAGTGGGGCTATGCCTTCACCATGGGCTCCTCTGAACCATCCGGCAAGAGACAGGCTGGATTAAACACTCAGCAGCAAGTTCCTGCACCAGGACTGGGCTTTGAGAGGCCTCAGGAGGTAACACACCTCTTCCCCAGTTGAGTTCTAAACAATTGAGAAATTAGACAAAAGAGTACACAGAGGCAAGTCCTAACTATTACCTTTATGAATAGGAAAGCTAATCATATTGGAAAATGTGGTTTATATCTGTGGGTAACCCTGTTTGAATCAATTTATCCATCTTGTCACAGGCTCTCAACTTCCCACAGAGGGAGGAGATTATGTTCTCTGCAGGGGGCTTCCTTGCAAATGAAAGGGCTGGGGAAAGGCCAGTCCACTTCCTCTTTCCAGACTCACATCCCAGTCTATCACCCT
>NW_017731438.1:2617699-2627808 GCF_001890085.2 Hipposideros armiger
AGTTGGGTGACACCGGAGAACAACCAAAACGTCTCGGTGGCTCAGTTTCCTTCCTGTAGAGAGGAGACAAAACCACCTATCCTGGGGAGGTGTTCTGAGGGCTGAGTCAATGAATTCGCACCCCGTGTGTAGGTCATTCCCTGACATTGTAAGTGCTGTGTGCGTTCTGATGGTTCCATTAGCTGTTTAACGGAGCCAAACAGACTCTGGGACATGGAAGGCAGGGGTAGTGACTTTGTCATGCCTGGTGGTGACAATGAAATGTACTGCTTGTTTCTTCCCATTGCCCGAAAGGGAACAATCTATCAAAGCGTATGAGTCCGGAGAGGGTCTTAAGGCCCAATATATATGCTCATGCTGACGGACAAGCCATGACTACATTCATGACATTGCTTTCTCTTGACTTTTATTCCTCAGGTTAAGTGCTTTCCTAACTTTACTTCAGCACTCATGCACGATTTCCAGTCAAGGGAAGCGATCGTCAGTCAAGTCAGTCTTCGTGAATTTTACAAGCATTGCGACTCACTCCAGAGAGAGAGGGTGTTCAAACGCCCTTCACGGGGTAGGTAGCTGGGATTCTTCTCTGAGAACAAGAGTGACGCAAGAGAACCGAAAGTGCAGTTTGTTAAGTGAGAAGCCAAATGGGCTCCCCGTGTCGCAGGAATCCTGGGGCTATTTGTTGCCTCTCGCCCTGATGGTTACATTGTCAACAAGCGCATAGTAAGCTGAGGACTATGAGGAAGCCCTTTGATGTCACTTAGTTTCATTTCTTGCCATACATAAAATGAGGAAAAGATCCTCAGCAAGCCAGCAAACTGACAGAACACCTCACACATTTGGGCTTGGGCTCCTAGTTTGGGCTGCTGTAGTGAAGGCTGTCATGTTGAGTTTGTGTAAAAAAAAAAAGCCACACAGCACAGAGATCAGTGAGACAGGGATATGTTGATGCCCGCATCCACACACCTGTATCGGCTCCTTCATTCTGCCTCATCACCGGGGGATTTCCCCCGAAAGGCAGGACCATGAGTGATCTTGTCCCCAGGGACATTTCCTCCCAAGCTTCCCAGGGGAACTCAAATGTCAAGGAAAAAGTTTGTGTTACATAGAGCCTGATGGGCCATCATCCATATTTCACATTGTAAGTGTCACATCGTGCTAACCTCTGTTTGGGGTCAGTTCACATAACTTCTGAGCAATTTCCTTTTCGTCACAAGTCGTTAACTCTCGTAATGTGATCACTCCTCGTTCTCTTAAAATAACAATGATACTAATATTGTCATACTGTTTTTAATAGAGACATTCTCTGTGTGTGTGCAGCATTTCAACTCACAGCTCTATTGCCCTTAAACTGCTCCTTCCTTAATTTGCTCATTCATCAAAAGTTTCCCCTGACTATTTGTCATTTGTGCCACTTATTACCTGCCACAAGCAATTTTAAGAATAGCTCTAGATGGTGACAAGGGAATGTTGCTATCTAAATACAGCACTGTGATATGTGCATTTAGGATCTTAATGTGCACTACTTAGGTATATTACGTAATATGCTTTATAAGATTAAAAAGAGAAATTATAGTTTCAGAGCATGTCAGATTAGCAAACAAGTGAAAATCATGGCTTCTGTGCCTGGGTTCCCCATTGCTTAACTGGTTGACCTAAGGGACACTCAGCAGAAATCCACATGGGGTTCTATTGCAGAAATGTCCACCCCTTTCCCTTGCTGTCCCCTGCAGTGGAATGGAACAAGGACAATGGTTGGGCATCCCAAATCTGCAGAGACTGTGCCAACTCCCCTGGAACTAATATAACTGTCGATGAAGGAGTTTTGCCAAAAGTCTTGGCAAAAATGGTATCATGTATTATACAGAGGATGCCAAAAAAATGTATACACATTTTAAGAAAGGAAAAACTGTATTAAATTATGCTGATGGGAACCACTTTGAGCACCTCTTGCAATTGCAGAAGTCAAACGTGACTTGTAGTCATCTTTTGTTATTGGTATATATTGAGTATTACAATTTTAANGGAGGGAGGTTGCTGGTTCTGACAGTATATTGGGCTTTCTTAGATAATGCCAAGTAGAGTCCCATGTCACTGTAAGAACTTACACTCCCATAGCAGTGCATGAGGGTTCCAGCTGCTCCGGGTCTTCACCAAGACATTTCATTCTTTGTCATGTTAACTGTAGTAATTCTGGTGAATGTGTATCTCATTGTGGTTTTTGTTAGTGTTTCCCTGATGACTGACTAGGTTGAGAACCATTTTTATGCACTGGTTGGCTATTTAGATATCTTATTTATAAAATGTCTGTTCAAATCTTGCCCCACCCCCTTTTTTATTGGCGTGGCTGTTGTATGGGTTTATTTGTAGAAATTACTTTGTATCCTAGATAAAAGTCTCTGATTGGATATAGGTATTACAAGTATCTTTTCCCACTCTGGGGCTTGCCTGATAACAGTCTTAATGTCTGTTGATGAATAGACTTGCTTCATTTTAATGCAGCCCAATGTATTCATCTTTTCTTGATCCTAGGGGCTTTTGTATAATATAATAAAGAACAATTCATCTATTTCCATGCATTCCTCCCAAAATCCACCACTCTGGAAAACATGGGAAAGTCCCTTCACCAAAATCTGATTTACATATGTGGCCAGCTTGTCACTAAAAGAGGGACCAGTGTATGCCAAGCAAATGCCACTGAGTAGAATTGAAGATGAGCAACATTTAGCAGCAGTAAAGGTTACAACAGTGTAGTATCAGTGGAAAGGAGGGCCCTGATACTCATAAGATGGGGTCCATGTCTTTTAAAAACCATGAACATTTTGCATAGGTGAGATGAAATTAAAATGGACATGAAGGGTTCCCCAGAAGGCGAAATGGAAATAGTTCCATGATGAGGGCTATGGAATGAGATTGGGGGCGTGTCCTCTTTTGCCTAGAGAGAGAGAGCCGTCTGCCTGTGTGAGCTCTGCCCATCTACCTGCTCACCTGAGTCCCTGTGCCCACGGCCTGACTTGGGTGGCGGCCACAGCTTGGTGGAGGCACCATTTCACCATCTCGAGGTTCCAGGCCTGACTCGGGTTGGTACTGGGTTTGCCTGAGTCTTTGTTAGCTGTGTCCTTATTCTTTCTAGTTTCCACGTCACTCTATACATACCCCTCACTATACACACAACCCCTCCCCAGGATGGATTTACGTGAGCTGGACTTACTCCTCAGTGCTTTCCACACACAACAGGCACATAATCCTGATGCTGGTGTCTAGGTGGCCCTGTTGGTGCCAATAAACATTGGCGTCCATTAAATAAAGTCAGGTCAATAAAAGTTACCAAGCACTTGCGATGTGGGAGGTCCTGCGGGGGATGCAAACAGTGATTAAACTAGATCCCTCAGTCAAGGGAGTTGCGTCTGACATCTGAATTTCTTTTCATTGAATTGAATGTCTAAGTATTTTAGTAGATATACTTTTTATAGACCAAAAAAAGAAAAGCTAAGTGAGGTAGAACACCGCTTAACTAATCAGTGACAGAATCGTGATCAGAAATTAAGGTTTCCTTCCCCAAGTCCTTCCTTCTGCTCTTCTCCCTCCGATGGCCCAAGGCTAACTTGTGCCAATGTTATCCTGACCATTCTTGTTACCAACACTATCTTCCCTTCCAGGACGGGAGTTATGCTCTACAGCTTCTTTTTGCTTCACTTTGTGTGGCTGTTTTTGGTTCATATCACCTTTTATGAATGAGAGTCTTACCTCATAAAATGCTACTGGACATAGTTGTTGGACGTTTTGCTTCCATTATATCTTTTCTGAAGTATGTGTTTTTCTTCAGAGAGGCCCAGCAGGAGGAGAAACCCACGTTGCCAAACTTAGCTGTCTTGAAAGCATCTGAAAAGAGGATGCATGCTCAATCTGGTATTTTCTGTTTCTGTTTTCCAAAGCCCAGGTTCTCCATTGTGTGTGAATCAGTCACTCGCACTTTCAATGTGTTCACAGACCATGTCCATTTGTCCAGATAAACCAATGCAGTGGGTGTGCACATCCCAGGAAATTCACAGGCTATGCATGGGGGTGCAGGGGGAACTTATTAAAATTCCTGTTTATTATCTCATCCCTTAAAAATGTTTAGTTTTGCTTTTGTTCTATAACCTATAAAATAGTTCACATGTGCACACAAGTACAAATACACACATACACCCTATATATAAATTTTAAAGTACATACTTTGGATAGTCGGTACTCAAATATTTTAATTAATGAGTGCATGGTCAATAAAGTTTAGAGATTACTGTCAAAGACTATTCATTAGAATAATCAATCACTATTAAAAAAATAGGATAGCTGATCTTGGCCAGGGCATAGTGGAAAGAGCCTGAGATTTGAAGTCAAATAAACCTTAATTAATAGTCAAGCCTTATCTTTTATTTTAATCTATTCTCTTTTGTCTGCATCAAGGTGACATCATCATAAATGCAACTGAGAAGCAGACTCCAAATGGGACTTTTCTTGGGCCCTTTGAGAGAGGCACCCAGAGGTATATTAGGAAATAGAAAGTGATAATAAAGAAGTGGCTGAAAGACAAACTGCAAACTCATGCTCCTTTTATATACAGAGTGATGGCCAGTCACATTCTCCTAGTGAAAGTGTCCTCCAAATATTTTAACGATTTTAACCCACACCCTATCATCTAGTTCTCTTTATTCAAGAGACCTGTTAGTACATAAGAATTGGAGCTTCTGGGGCTGGAAGAGTATACACTATTTGCAGTTAATCTCTAGCTCCAACCATAATTTGCATCGGAGTTCATCCCATTTCTTTTGTTTCCATCTCAACAATTCACGAGCGCATCCTACATAGGAAAAGTCTTCGGTTTTACTATTCTTAGAGTGTTGGGAGCTTGTTCCAAAGTACCTGAGGAGAAACAGTGCACTGGTCAAAGAAACTAGGCCTTTGTGAGTGACAGGTATCATACAGATAAATACCTCCATTCCCCAGGGGTCCTCAGAGGTCCAAACAAGTCACACAAATTAAAAGCTCCCTTTGGCAAAATCAGGAAGACTGACTTTCCACGGACATGACCAATTTGTCCATTTTAATCCATCAAGCTTTAAATTCCTGATTCTCAGCTGTCCTTTTCCTTTAGACCCCAAACCCTGTCTCTTTGAGCACCCATGTAGATGGTTAGATAAAATCAAGATGAGATAAGTTGTGACACAGAATGGATAATTTAGGTGGAGTGTAATCTACAAAAGGGAGGAGGTTGCAGTAATATACAGAAGGTGCCAAAAAANATACTAGCTGTGCTACCTTGAGTTGTGTGAGCATAAGGGACTCAGCTTGTCTGGGCTTCAGCTTTCTCACCGGGAAAATGGGATCGGTATCATACTTCCCTTCAAGCATTGCTGGGCATATTACAATTAGTTAATAGTTGAAAAGAGCTTCAAACAGAGCTTGGCATGTCACAAGTACCTTAAAGGCATTTGTTGAATAAAATAAAACAGGCTTTGGTGTTGCATCTACCCTCTACTTCATATCACTTGAAATGGTTGTAATTGCATATTTCTCTAGGAGGCTTTGGTAATACTGGCTCTCCCCTAAATTTATGGACCAAGGACAGTGTTCATATGTCTCTCAGTTGTATTTCTAGCACCTAGGACAGGACCTGGCACACAGTAGTTATGTAGTAAATATTTGTGAAATGAATGAATCGACCAATAAACCAATAAATGAAGGTTTTCCTACACTTTAGGGGGGAATTATCAGGGATGTGAATATTCAAGGACTTGGAACAGAGAGATTGTGTGAAGGGGGAAAGGACATAGAAAAGGGGAGTGGGGACTGTAGGAAACGCTTCCTCGTTCCACGATTGGGTCCAGGGTTAGTTCTACAATACTCATATGATGTGTTGTTTATCTTATGGATATGCTAAACAGACTGGGGGGACTTCCTGGTCAACCGGAGTGTAGTGAAGAGCCCAGAATTCCTACATCAAAGGTGACTTGAAGGGATGGGGGCAGCCGTGGGGAACTTGGAAGCTGCCATGCACTACGCTTTACACATGTCTGAGTAATGGTCAGCTGTTCACATCAAAACCCAGGGAACATGGTAGCGATGGCCAAGTCCCGCTTAACCACCTCTTGGCTCTGCCACCAAACCCAGAAATCCTTTTCTGCAGCCGCCTACTTGAACTTCAGAATCGGGAGTCTTAAAATCGGTGCAGCCACCTGAGCTGTGATGAAAGAAGCACATTAATCTAAAAAGGTACTGTGTGGCGTGGCTTTGTGGGGGAGGATGCGAAGAGAACAAATGATTCATCAGCAGATTTCAGACAATTTGGTCCCCATCAGAGAGCCCGAAAAGAAACATAACAAACAAAAGGGGAAAATGAGACGGACAGCGTGCACAGGGAAAGTAGGCCTTCTGTACAGGAAAGCTAAAGGTCTCCAATAAGAAATGGGGAAAATGGGTTGAAAATGGGGATGAATCATCTTCAATGATATCCCAAGGAAATTGGTTTGCAGTTTCACGGAGGAAATGGGCCCTACGAAATGACTACCATAAAGCCTTTGATATAATAAACGCGTTTTCTTTGTGTGTGTGCCCGTGTATTTTGAGCTTGAAATGCCCATGGAAAGCTGGTCATGGTTATCTAATTTTGGATACAGGGCGCAAGACTTAAAACACAAGGTTGCTAGCCTTCCAGGGCCCATTATATTCAGAAAGTCCTTTTAGGATCCAAAAGGACAAGGACTGGTGGCTTGAACAATGCTCTCCAAAGGTCAGTCCATAACTGAGCTGAGCCCTGCGTGAACTGGAGATAAAGAAGATGTTTCTAGTACCAGACCCATTAATTATCCTCCTGCAATGCTGACCTACTCAGGCCTCTCTCTCTCTCTCTGCATTCGTCCTCCTGTCATGAAGCCATCCTACACTTTCATCTTTAAAGCTACAGATGATGTTCAGAGTAAGATTCCTATGTCAGGGCTATTTCAGCATCACTGACCCTAGCTTCTGAGAATTTCTAGTGATCTTTGATCATGTTTTGGGAAGTCGGTGAGTACGTTAGTTTCTAAAGGTCACAAGGCAGACACTATGAGGCACTTGCCAAAGTGCTTTATCAAATTAATTAATCAAATTAGCTTTCCATCAATTTTTAAACCAATAAACTTTGCACTGAAATGTTACACACGTACAGAAAAACGTGTAAATTGTCCATGGCAGCTTGATGAATTTTCACACGGTCAGCAGCACCCGTGTAACTACTGCCCAGATAAAGGGCAGAATTCTGAGAGCACACCGGAGTCCCCTCTGTCCTTTCCCAGGTCACACCCACTTCCTGCTTCTTATTTAAAAAAAAAAAGTCTCCTGACTTTTATCACCATCCAATAGTTTTGCCTGATTTAAAAGTTTATATAGAGAGAATCACAAAGTGTGCGTTCTTCTCTGGCTCCTTTCTTTCACTTTTATATTTGTGACATTGTTTTGAAGTGGTGGCATGTATCGAGTTGGCACACTTTTTATCTTATTAGTCCATTTTAGGGCTATCCTACAATTTATTCACACATTCTACTGCTGATGAACATTTGGGTTGTTTTTCAGCTTTTGTGAATAGTATTTCTAAGAACATTCTTACAAGATCTGACAATTAAGTTTGCAAACTCATCCTAGTAAAAGTGCTAAACACCTCCTTGCTGAATATCACTATGGTCATCTTCGAAGTACTCTCCTTGGGAAGCTACGCACTAATGCCAGCGCCTAGTCCACCNACACCATTCTGTTTTAATAGGTGACCTGGTACTATTCATGTGTTATGTTTTTAGAGATGGCTTCTTACAAAGTATGCTCCCAAAAATGAATTCTGAAAAATATTTTCAGAGTTGAATTCTCCATGGTTTATTTATCTTATTTAAAACCAAACAATGAAACACCAAGAGAAAAATCATATTTGGGGAAAAAATGCTAGCCAGTAAAACCTGAAAAGCTGATGTAAAAGTTAGAAATGGGAAAAAGTGTACCAGGGGATGTTTGTTGGGTTTTTGCCCTTTTGATCATGGAAATCTGGTGAGAGTAATGGAGCTGGGGGAGGCCCACAGTCTCATCAGTGAGATTACAGACTCCCAACTGTTGGGGTTCAAAACAGACTCAATAAATAACACGTCGCGCCCTGCTCTCAGGTAGGCTGTAGCTGGAGATTAAAGTGTATGCTTCTTGAGTGACAAAGGTGAGTCCAGTTCTGCTAACTGTCCGAGCCCATATGCTCAGGTTCCCTCTGCGCTGGAATAGCTGTGGCCTCTCACAGAGGAGTAGCAAAGAAGTGTTGCTTCCTGAAGACGGCTGGGTCCCCCAGAGTGGGAGGGATACAGCTAGCAGGCCCATTGTCTTCTCCCCAACTCTGATCAAACCTATCCACCATTAAGCTTTTCTTGGAAGTCAGGGACAGGAAGAGGATGTTACTTTAATGGAAGGTCCCTCTCTGCAAAATAAAACACGAGGAGCGGGGAATAAGTATCCCCTCCACCCCCACTGTCCAGTGAGACGAAATATGTTATGGGCATTATAAGCTCAGCAGGAGATGGATGTTCAACAAGTCGGATTGTTCTAAAGCCTCAAGCTCTGTAAGAAGCCCATCCTTTTCCTTTCCACCTAATTCAGCCTGGAGAGTAAGTATTGTAAAATAACAACACAGCTAAAGAAAGAAGAAGGAGAAATGGACCTTCATACCTGATTCACCCCAAGGCTCACAGGCCAATGCTTAAGGAGGATGCTACACTGAGGCTAGACGACTGTGCCTATCTGAAGAGTTTATGGGTACCTGTGTGTGCATGTGTACACACGGACCTGTGTTTTCTCTTTTAAAATCTTGATAACTTTATTCCTTGTCACTTAATAGTGCCAAACAATCATTTTTAAATAATTAACCCTATATATCTAAGTTATCAACATCATTTGAAATTAGAGAAACATGGGCTCAAATCTCTATGTAAAAAATGTGAGACTGAAATAAAGTCAGAGGCTCACCTTACATCAGGCGCTGAATAAAATTCTAGATTAGTCCAAATGTGGAAATGGGTTCACAGCTTGTTGTTAAATACCTAAAAAGGTAGATTACCAAACTGTACATACAAAATATTCCCATTTTGTAAACATACATGTATATTCATAATAAAATATATGCAACGATATTTGATATATGGTATAGAGAGGCAGTAGAGCTTGACTGTAACAGCGTGGACACTGGGGCAGCAGCCGGCTCACGAGGTATTTCACCATGTTGGAAGTGTTAGGACTGAGCTCCTTAGAGTTTGGAGGGTACGTGAGTTAATACATGAAACACCTTAAAATTTTACCCAGATATTGTTCTATTTATGATTCCTATTACAAATGCAAAGATGTTAAAAAAAATGTGAGACTGTAGGCAAGTTAGCCTTTCTGACACCCGATTGTTGCTCTCTGTAAAATAGGATAACAGCAGCTCTTGCAAAGGGTTGATGGTTAAATGAGATGGCACATGTGAAAGCATTTGACACTCTAATTGTACCTATTAATCCCTTTCTTTTTCCCCTTCTGTGGCATACAGGTCAGCCCCTTAGATGTACAGTTGGCCCTTGAATGATGCAGTCAGTTAGGGGCACTGACCTCCACGCAGTTGAAAATCTGCATATAACTTTTGACTTTCCCAAAACTTTACTAATAGCCTACTGTTGACCCAAAACCTTGCTGATAACATAAATGGCTGATTAACACATTATTTTGTGTGTTATACGTCTTACATACTGCACTCTTACAATAAAGCAAGCTAGTGAAAAGAAAATGTTGTTAAGGAAATCATAAGGAAGAGAAAATGTATTTATGGTATTTATTGAAAAAAAAAATCTGCAGGTAAGTGGGCCCGTGAAGTTCAAACCCATGTTGTTCAAGGACCAACTGCACTTGAAGTACTCTTAAAGAGTGTTTGATTCAAGCACGTCACTTCCCTTAGAAGGGAGAACAACCTTGTAGAGGCCACGTGTTAATTTCTAACAACAGGCAAAATGTGATTACATTATGTCTCATAAATTAGTGGAACTGCTCTGATGAATGTACTGCTCTGAAGAGCTGTACTTTGTATCCCTAGGCCT
>NW_017731438.1:2629268-2636465 GCF_001890085.2 Hipposideros armiger
CCTCGAACTGTCTTTCATGTCCCTGTGGCAATATTGTAGTTGCGTATTTATGCTGTCTAATCCCTTCCCCTTCTCCCTCATCCCCACCCCCTCCCAACTAGCAACCATCAGTTGTTCCTCTATATCTCTGAGACCACTTCTGTTTACTTTGCTCATTCATTCAGTTTTTTAGATTCCACGTATAAGTGAAATCATATGGTATTTGTCTTTCTCCGACTGACTTATTTCACTTAACATAATGTTCTCTAAGTCTATCCATATCGTCCCAAATGGTACGATTTCATTCTTCTTTATAGCAGAGTAATAATACTCCATTGTATAAATGTACCACAGTTTCTTAATCCAGTTAGATGTGGCTATTCTTAATTAAGAAACACTGACAAGCAAAGCAGCAACAACAATATGTTCATTTTGCTTTCCCTCCATTGTGTGGTACGCATTACATCCAGAGGTTGTTATAGTATTGGAATCAGTTCTCAAGGCCGAACAGGTATAAGGTCTGGGCAAGGTCCGTGCACTGTAGACCTGGACCGAATCTTTGTAAATGGTTTTGTGTCCTCAGTCATACCCGGCTGCTTTCACCTATAACAGAACTGAGTAGTTACGACACAGGTCGTATGGCCCACAAAGCCCCAAATATGTACCATCAGACCGATTCCAAAGAATGTTTGGTGAGGTCTATGCTACCAAAATCAAAATCAAAATAAGGAGATATTTCCTTATCATCCATTAAGTAGGGAGCAAAGCAATGGGTTGGTCTTACTAGCATATTCTCAGAGCTTTGTTTCACTTTATTGGAGTCAAAGAAAGGAGGGGAGCTTAGTCAAACAGATGTTAGGTTTAGAAGACAGCATATCGCTCTAAATGCCTTATCATGGAAAGGGCTCAGGCAGCAGTTGAAATGGTGGATTTAAACACACATTTGTCTGGGGAAAAATGACATTTAGAGGTCCTTTATGAAACAAGTCGATTCTGCTAAGAAAATAAAGTTCATTTAAATGAATTCATTCTACTTGCTTTTCCAGGTAGGCGACTGAATTTTTTATGATTGTATTTTCTTTCGTTTCTGAAGGGCAAGTGGTATTTCTCTCCACGAGTTATTAAATGTGTACCATTCATTGCCTTTGGGTCCCTGCTTTTCAGATAAAGCCATGATTATTACTTTTCACAATGGAATTCCCTTTATGTCCTGATTAAATGTGATTCTAGCTATTAAACATAAAATTGAATTCTGATTTTTGCTGTTTCATTTATTAATGCATTGCCTGTGTGTTGGACACATGCATATTGACTCATTATATGTGTAATTATAAAGTGTGGAATTATAAAAAATTCCTTTTATCTTACTGGTTACTTCTTGATCTGCATTGCTGGTTATTTCCCACCTTCCAATCTTCTCAATGTTGAAATACCCCAGTCTAGGTTCTTGGGCCCTTCTTTATCACCCACTCATCTGAAGATGTCATCCAGGTCTGGCTTTAAAAAACCATTTACTGATGAGTCACACATTTGTGTCTCCAGCCTGATCCTCTCTCTTTTTCTCAGCATGCCCATATCCAACTTACTACTCAACACCTCCACTTATATCCAATACACATCTCAAATGTAACATTTCCAGAGCTGGAGTTGCAATTGTGAGGGTTAATTTTAAATACCAACATGGCTGGGCCATGGTGCCCAGATACGTGGTCAAACGTTATTCTGGACGCTTCTGCGAAGGTGTTTTTGGATGAGACTACCATTTAAATCAGTAGACTTTGAATAAATCCTATTGCCTTCCATAATGTGAGTGGGCCTCCTCAAATCAGTTGAACCCCTGAAAAGCATAAAAGAATAAAAGGCTGACCCCCTGAACAAGAAGGGATTCTGCAGCAGATGGCCTTCAAACTAGAACTGTAGCACTGACTCTTCTCTGGGTCTCCAGCCAGCCAATGCACCCTGCAGATTTTGGATTTCTCAGCCTCTATACCTGTGCGAGCCAGTTCCTCAAAATAAATCTCTTTGTATTTATATACACATCCTATTGCTTCTTTTTCTCTGGAGAACCCTGATATACCAAACCTTACCCTTAAATAGTCTATAGTCTCCCACAGCAAATTCTATTGGCTTTACCTTCAAAATATATCCAGAGCCTGACCCCCTTGCCCTCACCTCCATGACAACCAACCTTGGTCAAAGCCATTCTCACCTTTCTCTTGGATCACGATTTCTTTTAACTAGTTTCCATGCTTCTACCCTACCTCCACATTGTCTAATCTCAGAGCGGCCAGAGTGATCAAAAAGCGTTATTACTCCATTGAAAACCTCTCAGTAATTTCTCATCTCACCCAGAATAAAAGCCAATGTTCTTACAACGGCCAGCTAGGTTCTCACACCCTGAACCCAGGTCCATCTCAGACCTCACCTCCAATTACACTTCCCTTCTTCCCCTTTGCCCCAGATGAAGTGACTTCTTTGCACTTTCTAGAATATCCCAGACATGGTACTGCCTCAGGGTCTTCGCGCTTGCTGTTCCCACTGATGAGGCCACTCCTCATCCAAGGAGCCACATGTCTCATCCCCTCATCTCCTTCAAGAAATTGCTTAGATGTTACTTCTTCAAGGAAGCCCCCAAAATGGCCTGATTTGAAATTGCTCCCTGCCCCTGAAACTTGTATTTTTTATCTCCCTTCAGTGCTTTATGTTTCTCTATGGCATTTATCAACTTCTAACATACTATATAATTAATTCCTACGCTTACCTGTTATTTATGTATTTTTGTATGATCTTATAATTATAAATATACACTAAGAACATAAAATAATAATGTATTATTATATACTGTGATAATTTCTGCCACTCCCCTTTCATTCCTCTCCACCTCATTGGAAAACTAACCCCATGAGGGCAGAAACTTTTTTTGTTCCTTGTATCCCGTTACCTAGAATAGTATCTAGGAAAAAGCAGTTGTTTAATAAATAATTGTTGAATAGATGTCTTTAAAGATATCTATTCTGTGTATTTAATTAATTGCCTGCTGTATGCATGGCTCTTTACTGGGATATTGGGACCACAAGGGGGCGGGATGGGGCGTGCAGGCAGAGCTCGCTGTTCTACCTGGACAGCTACAGGTTTGGGTGACCACCCCTTCCATCTTTATCTTTCTTGCTGAGAGCCATAGGGATTGAGCCCACTTCCTTCCTTCTTTAAAGATGCTCGCCATCACCAGCACTGCCATTTCCAGCACTCCCACCCAGAAGGCCTTTCTCCTTCAGCCTTGCTATTCAAAGTGAGACCGTTTTTAGGATGAGGTCCCTGACAGTAAGATGAAGCAGAGGGCTGAGATAACAGCAGGAAGGCAGAGAACGCATGCCCAGAGTGGTGGACAAGTTAAATGAAAAATGTGCATGGTTTGGTGATTGCTGACTGCATGTGATTAGAAGAGGGAAGGCAGTGTAATTAGTGGGGGAGGGGCGAAGGGCGACGCAATCTATTTGCAGTTTTGGGGGTATTTGTGGGTTATGTATGAGACATATTAAGTTTGAGGTGACCATGGGACAATCGAGTGAAGAAGCCTTCACAGCTGATTTTGCACATGGTGAGGGCTTTCCAGGTAGAGGCGACAGAGCAATGGTAGGAGGCAGGGTAAGAATTTAAGGAAAGGAAATGAGAGGTCAAGGATAAAGCTTTTGGGGATTCCCAAAGTCTGTGGTCAGGATGAGAAAAAGGAACCAGCAAAATACCAGAGAACTCGGCAGTCCAACAGGTGGAGAGAAGTCAGGACAGGTAGCAATCCAGTGAAGAGCCTCAGAGCATTCAGCAATGTTGAGTGTCCAGAGAACGAGAATCGAGAAACTAAATAGGCCAAGAGTTTTGTGAAGGTCAAGTGAAGGGATCAGGGGAAGATGTGAAAGGGTTTACCTTAAGAAGAGGACTGACGATTTTTCATCCAAGAAAGGAGGGAGGAGACTATCTTCTTGGTGTTAAGGTTGGAGAAACTGTGCTGGCAGGAAAGGCAGTGATTTTGTCAAGGACATTGAGTTATTCAATGGTGGCTGAGGGAATTGAGCTGAAATCTCTAATACCCCACTGAGGGAGCCATTTAGCACACAGGTGTGGGCTCGAAGGCTTAGTGCCTGGAGGTGTGATTTTTATCCTCAGCTCTTAGAAAATTAGACTTAGATCACCAGGCAGCCAAGGGAGGTCACTGATCTTTCTCTTAGATGCCGAGCACTTCCTTGCAGCTGGAAGGAAATTGAACCACGAGTCCTATCATCACTTCGAATCACCAAAAATCTCTAGTGGATTATCTCAGCAGATGGAGCATTTCTCAACATAATGTGCATATTCTCACCAAAATGCAGGCAAAGATGATAAATTTTGCTGACAGGTTCTCCACCCCCATACCTTCATCTCTCCAACAAGCCTCCTTTCCCTTTTTCCTAAAGTCATTTGCATGCTGGAGTGGGGAACAACGGACTTCAATGCTTCACCCTTGGAGGGGCAGTGACATCTGGTCATCTGTTCAAAAATATTTCATGGTGACTCAGGAAAAAGAGAGGGAGGAAGGGAAGGGGGTGGGAGGGAGGAAAGAGGAGAGAGAGAGAGAGAGAGAGAGAGAGAGAGTTGTCTTGTTCCAGCTTGTCCTATCCATGCTCCGGAGGGACTGGGATTCTCTCTTATTTCATTCTTTTGAGTTTGGCTTATGTTTATCACCCCAANGACAAACATGAAAATATCTTTCCAAAATATTTGCTTTGAGTAGTTAGTTACAGCATTTAATCTCTTTATTTCCCAGCTAGGATGTAGAGGGATGCTAAGTAAATGATCCCTGACCTCAACTATCATCTAAACACATCTAAAACCTAGATAGTTCAAGTTCCAGCTCTTTGCATGTCTGCAAGTATCAACATTCCTGCAGGTTACCTATTTCTGTAAACACCCCAGGGCGACTGAGTGTGAGACGCAGATGGGGCCTCAGTGGCTTTCAACATAGGAGGCAAGAGAGCATAATGGTTGAAAAGATGTATCTTGAAGTTAGACTTAAAGTCTAGTTTCAAGTCTCATCTCTGTTGACTACTACCAGTGCGGTCTAGAACACGTTGCTTCAACTGTAAGCCTCAGTTTCCCCATGTGAAAAATGCAGCTATTAGTACTAACAGAATCTACCTTGTGGAGTTATGGTGATAATGAAATGAGTTAGTAGACACAAAGCATATCACCTGGTATGTGGAACATACTTAGTCCTTTAAAAAATGGTAACCATTATTTTTAATATCTATTCCAACTCCTTGATTCTTTAGATATTTTAAGTACAACTCAGGTGGTTTTGGCAACTTGCCAAAGATCATACAACCAGTTACTGGTAAAACCAGAGACATAACCCAGATTTCCTGCATGTGAATAGATTTGTTATTATTGCCTCTGGCCAGAAAAAAAAATCAGTTCAAAACTATGATATAGTTAATCAATATTCTCAAACAGCGGTGATCCCTCTTGATTCTAAAGAGTGCTACAACATGCAGGGGTAGTCACGAGTAGGAAACATTTTTCCAAATGTGTGTAATGCCTGAAAAACTTGCCTCAAAGGTTTCAACCTCATGAATTACGGAATTGGGCTAAAGGAGTCCCAAAGATATTAAATAATATTATAGTGTAATGGACCCCTCAGGGGAATCCTGGCTATAAAAAGAAATAAAGCATCTCTTATTGATAAGAAGCTGGAGCCTCAAGAGAGAAATATAAGTTGAATTCCATACAGCCAAGGCTTATGAGTTCATTGTTACAAAGAGTCTTTGAAAGGTGCAGGAGGAGAAACATGGTTCAATTTCTGTACATCAAAATAGTGGCTGTCCCCAACATTGTAAGATTACATGACTCATGACACTGCCCTCAGACAGAGCTGCATAGAAAGAATAGAATTTGCTTGGTTAGTGGGACTGCTGATAGTATGACTATTATTATTTGGCTATTTATTGTCAAGGGAAGGGACCCGGACCAGTGGTGTGCTGTAGCCACTTTGCACTGACTTGTGAGGATTGACAGTGCCCATCTTTTCTCAAATCTGGATTCAGTGACATCATGTTGGTCACTTGAAATCAGCCATGGTGGGAACTTACACCATGGAAATGGGCCAAAGCTATAAATCAGGGGCTTTTCCCCTCACATCACTCAGGCTACTTTATCTTTATTGTTCTCCCTGCTTAAACCATCCTAGCTAATAAGGTAGGAGGGAGGGAGGGAAGGAGAAAGGGAGAGAGAGAGAGAGAGAGAGAGAGAGAGAGAGAGAGAGAGAGAGAGAGAGAGAGACACCATTCTGTTTTAATAGGTGACCTGGTACTATTCATGTGTTATGTTTTTAGAGATGGCTTCTTACAAAGTATGCTCCCAAAAATGAATTCTGAAAAATATTTTCAGAGTTGAATTCTCCATGGTTTATTTATCTTATTTAAAACCAAACAATGAAACACCAAGAGAAAAATCATATTTGGGGAAAAAATGCTAGCCAGTAAAACCTGAAAAGCTGATGTAAAAGTTAGAAATGGGAAAAAGTGTACCAGGGGATGTTTGTTGGGTTTTTGCCCTTTTGATCATGGAAATCTGGTGAGAGTAATGGAGCTGGGGGAGGCCCACAGTCTCATCAGTGAGATTACAGACTCCCAACTGTTGGGGTTCAAAACAGACTCAATAAATAACACGTCGCGCCCTGCTCTCAGGTAGGCTGTAGCTGGAGATTAAAGTGTATGCTTCTTGAGTGACAAAGGTGAGTCCAGTTCTGCTAACTGTCCGAGCCCATATGCTCAGGTTCCCTCTGCGCTGGAATAGCTGTGGCCTCTCACAGAGGAGTAGCAAAGAAGTGTTGCTTCCTGAAGACGGCTGGGTCCCCCAGAGTGGGAGGGATACAGCTAGCAGGCCCATTGTCTTCTCCCCAACTCTGATCAAACCTATCCACCATTAAGCTTTTCTTGGAAGTCAGGGACAGGAAGAGGATGTTACTTTAATGGAAGGTCCCTCTCTGCAAAATAAAACACGAGGAGCGGGGAATAAGTATCCCCTCCACCCCCACTGTCCAGTGAGATGAAATATGTTATGGGCATTATAAGCTCAGCAGGAGATGGATGTTCAACAAGTCGGATTGTTCTAAAGCCTCAAGCTCTGTAAGAAGCCCATCCTTTTCCTTTCCACCTAATTCAGCCTGGAGAGTAAGTATTGTAAAAT
>NW_017731438.1:2643500-2652555 GCF_001890085.2 Hipposideros armiger
TTAGCGGCTGCTCAGCTCGGGCTGGACTCGAACCGCTGTTGCTCAGAGCTCAAACTCTTGAGTGAGCTCTTAACCAACTGAGCCACTCGGCCGGCCTCAAAAGCGTGTTTTTGAGAAAAGCAGTAAAAAACATGGCAAGTCAAGGTTGTTTCTTGCAACAGACAGGAAAAAAGCCAGAACATTTCACTTAAAGACTACCAGGCAAGATAGATCCAGTGGCAGGGCTTGGGTGTAGGAATCATACTTATGAAAATGAAGAGCTCTTACTGCCCTGTAGCAAAACCAAAGTATCAAGTATAATAACTCACTCAGGCAAACACATTTCTAAAAGCAATGCAGATTCTTATGTATAAAGCAAGGGGCCAAGGGGTCCGGAGGAAGCGGAGGTTAGAGAAGGCAAATACCGTGACCACACACATCCTTGAAAGATCACATCCAGAGCCCACACCCGCCTACTGTGCTGACCTCAAGCTTTGCGTGCACATGCGCGCATATGCCGCTGTAGTCGGTCATGTCAGTGTTCACGTGATGGGTGCTTTGTCCATCTCCTGAGACCCTGCTTTCCCCTTCGAGGTCAGGGTGCCACATTTTCATCAGTGTGGGAAAGAAGTTTTCCTTACACCTGAGACTACCTGTGATTACAAAAGTGTCTCTCAGGTGAAACATGGAACCGATGGACTCTTCCATTGATGTTAGAGTAGTATTTTTCAACGTGTGGATCATGATGACACAAGTTGATTATGTCCTAGCCACTTAAAAATGAAATTAACTAAAATAGCAAACATCAGAGTGTATCCCATATAAAAGGGAGGTATGTTTTCATGAAACTTTAATCTGTGTACAGTGAGTGGATCATGGTATAAAGTGTGCTTTTTACTATAAGCCGTGGTGGAAAACATTTGGGAAATACTGGATAGAGTACCAATCATGTGTTTAGATCACATGCATATTGATTTAAGGACCTGCTGGGGTCATATTTTTGTGCATGAAAAAAGCCCTTTATTTTATACTTATGAGGCAAAAAGAAAAAAGGAAAAAATGACCCTAGCAAGTCATGAAATCAATTTAGTGGATCATGATCAGCATTATTAAAAACAAACAAAATCTCAGAGTTATATAAAAATAACTGTCAGAAGACTTGTTTTCATCACGCACATATAAACCTGTTGCATGAGTGTACTGAGACATGACGTAAAATATATGTCTTATGGTGGGTCGTTGTCTATTAATTTTTAAAGTCACAATTACAGAGTGTTCAGGACAACAGACTTCTACTCAGCAAACAATACAGTGCTGCCCGCGGATACAATTTAATCCCTTCAAGTATGCTGCCCAAAAGACTGGTATTCCAAAGGGTGTCAAGAACACAAAAAGGCTGAGAACCATTGTTGTAGAAAGAAAGGGAACTGCTACCACTTTTCTGTGTTGGAGTCTGGTGGGTACTAATGAAATTCCCATCACTCTTACCGCAGCGCTGGTAAATGTTAAAGTAACTGACATCATTTTCCGGAAGCCGATGTTAAAATCGAGTTTGGGATGCAAGATGCTTGTTAGGAATCAGCACCTGCAAAGAGAGGGGAGAAAGGGTGAGGGGCAGTCAACTGCAGTGCAGCCCAGACAAGGATCAGGGAGCTCTAGGGGGAGTAGTCCTGGTCAGAGTGGCCTGCATTGGGCAGAAATGGGTAGGCCTTGCTCCCCAGAGCCCCCAACTCAGTCATAGGATACATGCTGCCCCCAGGAGGGGGTGCCCTCAGGTTGATGTGTTCTCTGGGGCCAACCATGAGGAGCTGACCACACCCCACATCAAGTCCCTCCTTGAAAGGGATCTGAGCGCCACACTTCCACAACTGAAGACACCACGTATTTGTCCGTAGGTTGAAGACTGGCTCCAGATGCAAAGATGACTAGAAAGCCCATCATTGCAGGAATTCAGAGAATCAGATCATCCTTGGGCAATGCTGTCTCACTCACCTACAGTGTAGACAGCTTTGTGTCCTGGTGATTGTTGGCAGAATTTACACTTCCAAGGCAATAAATTCTTTCATGTAGTTATTCAACACATACTGATCGAGCAGCAGACACTGTGTTGGTGGAATTTCATGACAAACAGCCCCCTCCCCAAAATACCTATTCTATTTCTGGACACCTAGCTGTAATTTCTCTAGTAAGATGAACAGTTGCTTCACATTTTATGAATTTGCAGTTTTATGAGTTTACAAAGTACATGCTACCTTATTTAATCATCAGAACCCCAGGAGGTAGGCATCATCATCACCCCTATTTTGCAAACAAGGAAACTCTCCTAGTCTGCTCAGGCTGCTATCACAAAATCCCACAGACTGGGTAGCTTAGACAACAGACATATATTTCTTATAGTTCCAGAAGTTGGGAAGTCCAAGATCAAGGTGCTGACCTGTTTGGTTCTTGATGAGGGCTCTCTTTCTGGCTTATTGACAGCCACCTTCTCAATGTGTGATCACATGGTCTTTCCTCAGGGATTTCATGACAGATTTTGTCAGTGGCCTATGGAATTCCAGATATAGATATCCTTAGCTCTAACTGTTTATCAATCCTATTAAGAATTGAAATAACTTTAGTCTGGCAAGACTTGTCTTTGATAATCAAGAATGCCTTTAATCAATCTGATTCCCATTGGTTCTGCTACTGATTCCTGGGAATAGTTCTTTTCAGGACAGGACATGGGAGGAAGATAAAGTTTGACTACTCCACGTTCAACCTTTGTACTGCTCTCTCTCTGTATAGCATATATTGACCTCCATTTACTATTGGGAACCAGGAATTTAGTTTTAGTAGCCTCAGATGGTTTGCCCATACTGCCATTTTTGTGTACCCAGTTAAGATACTTTGTAAGTTTTTGAAAAACTATTTTATAAAAATTAATTAATGAAAAACCAAAAACTGGAAGTGCTAACTTCTGATAAGAATATCTGGTCTTATACCCTCACAAAATGTACCAAAAGTGGCAAATATTAAGGCACAAATACTTATTGAAATCAACTCAGCCTATAGTGTTGGGTAAGTAAAAAAAAAAAAAAAGACAAAATTCTGGAAGAACACTGATGAGGAGGTGTATCTAAGTGGCAAGGTATAATTAAGAATTTTTAACATTATTTAGCTTTTTGGGAATTCAGCTCCCTCTTAATTTTACTTTCAAATATGTTTTCAGAAATACTTAAAGTATGAAAACAGAGTTTTCCTGTAACCCAGATGCATGACAGACTGAATAAGCGATGTTGGAAGCATACAAAAAGGTGTCCAAGAGTCCACAGGAGGAAGCTATCATATGTATTCAGATGGAGGGGTCAGGAGGGGCTTCTTTGAGTATGTGACATTCATGACCCTCCTGGTAGTATGGGGTTTCCTTGGCAGACATGGCCAGAAAGAGAACATATGAGTAAATGACTTCAGAGACAAGAAAGTGTAGATGCTGGAGATGGTGAATGGTCAGGTTTGGGTGGGCTCAGGGTACAGGAAAGTAAGTACAGTGGTGAGGATGGAGGCTCAGAAGGTCAGCCGGAATCTTCCTGTGGAGGACGCCATTGACTGCGCTCAGAGCTTCAGCATGACCAGAGCTATGCTGCCAGTGGATTACTGGGTAAATAGTCATTTGAATTACCCGAGACTTCTGGATCTTGCACAGTTCAGTATCAGGTGAGAAGGCTGGGCTGGGAAGCAGTAATAACACTTTATTATTCAATGTGGTCCCCCAATCAGCATCACCAGCATCACTTAGGGCCTTGCCAGGATGCAAATTCTCAGGCCCCACCTCATACCTTGATTCTACATTTTGGGCGTGGGGCCCAGGAATCTTTTTAAACAAGCTTTCTAGGTGGTTCTGCTGCATGTTAGAGATCGAAAAGTCATGGTCTATTGAGGGATCAGAGACGGTCCAGGGTCTAGGGAAGACAGGCAGCCCAATGCAGGGAGTGAACAGGCCATCACTGGGCCAACCCTGAAACAAGATTTCTCGGTCACCATCTCAATGCATAACCTGGGGCTGGTTGAATGCAGGGTGTGGGCATCCTCAAGGTGAACCTGAACACTGGGTAGAAGAAATTCAGGAAGCAAAGAAGGGGTCAACAGGTAAGTGGCTCAAGAAAAGGATAAGATGAAGGATAAGATGTTCACCTAACATGAAGACAACTGTCAGTTCCAGGTGCTGGGAACTTTGGTAATTTTGAATGTTATTCTCTAAAGTTGTAAGTAATATTTAAATTACTGGGAAAAAAATGAAAGATAAACAATATAATAATCTTTGTCATAGTCCTCCTGCTGTCTGCTGTGAGAGTGTGTCAGACCCTCCATGGAAACACATCATCCCCAATCAGGATGAACTCCGATAACCCCCTACTCCTTTGCTTAGTTAATCCTAACCCCCTCCCCTCCTTTTTTGTGAAGGTGGGAACTTCCCACCCCAATATTCAGTGGCTTCAAACAACAACAAAATGCAGGTTTCTCAGGAAACTGCCCTGTGGGCAGGGCTGGGGGTGGGGGCAGTTTCTGCCTCACTCTGCTTTAAGCTCAGCCTCTAGAATCTTCTGAGGGCTCGTCCAGGCATCTGGTATCCAGGCTGGGAAGACTCAAGAGACTGTAGCTGGAATGTATGGGGCTATCCGGGCATAGGTACCCCTACGTCATCTCTCCAAGACACTGGCTTCATGGTGGCCAGCTTCTTTTATGGTGACTCAGGGCTCCAAGATAAGTGTCCCAAGAGGGAACCAGGCAGAAACTGAGCCACGGCAGTAAGTGTCATTTCTGCTGCATTTGACATAGCACAAGCAAGTTACTGAGGCTGGTCTGTATTCAAGGGCAGGGAAATGAGAATCCACGTCCTGTGGGAGGAGGGTCAAGGGATGTGCAGATAATTATAAAACCGTCCCTCCTCTTGTATCTTCTGCTTCTTATTTACTCCCACATCTGCGCATGAATGTCTTCATTGATATGGCCTTCTAGCGTCCAGCCTACCAGCCGAGCTGACTCCTGGTTTCTGACTTTTTTTTCCTCTCTGGTTTGATACTGTTCAACCTGCCCACCCATCACTGTTTCATTCATTTGGCTTCACCATCTCATGCACCATTCAGTCAGAAAGGGTAATTTCTGACTGAAGTACCTATGAGCAGATGAAGGGATACAGCTTATCACATTTTGTCCCCTCCAAACTCTCAACAAGTAAACAGTTGAGAAGGGGAGAGTGTCAGCAGCCCTCCCACACAAGGTTCTGAAATTATCCAGGAGCTTCTGACCCCATCTATCCGGGCTGTGGGCCTGGAGACCCTGACCGGGAGAAGTGACAGGCTCTGGCTCCTTACACGCCACCCCCTGTCTTCCAGAAGGTGGGCAAAGCTCTACAGAAATGACTGATCAGTCTCTGCTCCAGGTGATGGAGATATCCTGGGGTCCCATTCATTTCACACCAACAGGAGCTTTTAGCACTTGCATTGTTGCTCATGACTGATCAGTCTCTGCTCCAGGTGATGGAGATATCCTGGGGTCCCATTCATTTCACACCAACAGGAGCTTTTAGCACTTGCATTGTTGCTCTAAGTGGCCTGAGAACCAGTCACAGGTAGCACAAAGAAAGTACCTGACCTAGTCCAGCTCTCCTGTGGTCAGCAGGTGTCACACCTAGGCTTGCTTCCTGTAAACGGAATGTAAACAGTCCATTCAAATCAAGAGCTCATGGAGAACCCACGTTATGATAACCAAGAGTCTCTGAAAGGAAGCCAAGGAAGACTGATTCCCCTGGTTTTCATAAAAGAAAACCGAGATCTCGCCCCCCCAGAGAGGTTCCATTGTATTGTAAATTTCAGGACCTACTCTTACAAAAAGACACTAAAACTAGAATACCTGTGTGCATGCCTGGTGGTTCAAAAGCAAAGGGTATTTTAAGACAGAATTAGCACAATTCTTTGGCACAATGCTCTTGGGGCAAGTCATGCCAGAGAATATTTAAAGATGAACACAAAAACATCTCCATGTGGAATATCATTACGGATCAAAATGGAGAAAAGGTTCTTTAAAACAACCAGCTCTCTTTATGGGAGGGCCTGAGATAAGCTGGCAACCCAAGAGGTGGCTTCAGTGGTGCATTGTGGGGAGATGGGGGGTGGTTGGAGATCGCCCACTGTACCAGTCTGTCCTGGACCCATGGCTGTTTGGGTTTCCCACATGGACTGTAGGCTGAAAAGTGTCTTCTTCATTGATAAACAAAGCCAACTTTGTGAGCAGGACATGATGCTATTGAAAAAGCTACAGAAGAGGTCAGAACCTACCAGATTTAAACTCACCAGAGACACATGCAAAGGGGTTAGTCAACCTTCCCCCACCCCTCACACACATAAGCTGTCCTCATACCCGCCAAATGTATGCACACCTGTGCAGCTTGGGCAAGGGCTGACTGAGTGTGAATGTGGGGAAGAAAGACGCTAAAGACCATAGGGAGATGTGTAGAAATCAACCACAAGAGCAAAGGACACGAAACACTTTTGTGTTAAACATTTTTGTACTTTCAAGAGAAAATCAGGGATCCCCTCCCCCCAAAAGCTAGTTAATTTCTCAAAGCAGGGAGAGATTTCCAGAACAGAATCCACAATGTAGTAGTGTCCAGGTGGGGACAGTGATCTTCACACTAGGGCACAGCCCCAAGCAGCCTGTGAGTGTGGCTTGCTCCTTGATGTATTTGCATGGTGCATGTCACATCTGTCTGGTTCAGGTGGCTGGGCTTCTGCCTGGTCCTCTCGTATTCCTATGGTTCCCCCTGCCAGAATGGGGTACCCTGCATTTGGATGGAGCTCTGGGAACACTCCATGTCCTCTTCGGCATGCTCACCCTTGGAACCACACCGTTTCGAGCTGGTGACTGAAGACTGTTTCACACCAGTTTCCAAAACTTGCCATGGTCTGTACTCTCTTGACACTGAGCTCCACATCATGGATTAGATCTCTTAGCACACTGAACTCAGGACTCCAGCCAACCCTGTGCTTTGCAAACAGATCAGGTGCTGGATTCTTCTAGCAGCAACCCAGCCTGCAAACACTAGTTTCTTCCCTCCTCCAGTGAACAAATAAGAAAAATAAGAGAAAGTTGCACATGGGAAGTTTGGTTCCTTTTTTGGCCTATCAGGGAATGCCTCCTTTCTTGAGAGATATAATTTAAAAGGAAAGTTTGATTGCCGCTGTCAATGTTTGAAGGGCCACCCTCAAACCTCCACTAAGTTTAGCTTTCAATATGCTTCTGTTCTGTCTGACTTTAAGCAACAGATTGCCAGATCCACCTTCTTGCAACTTTTCTGTTCTCCTGGCTGTTGTGGGTGATTCCTCTTGGAATTTCTCTACTGTAATTTCAACTGGATTGGGGAGGAAGAATAGAAGGGAAGCAGAGGCTTGTGCTCAGCCCTCCATCTTGAATTAGAACCTGGAAAGGATTTCAAAAAATAAATATTTCTGGGCCCCAATCCCACACCTATGGAATTTGAATCTCCAGGTGTGTTGCCCAGAAAAATACCAACTAAGGTATTTGTTGTTTCTTTCAACTTCTGCTCACTTGGTGACTCTGAAGCAAGCCCACCCTGGAACAGTGCCTGGACCCCAGAACCGCTGGTTCAAGTTCCCAGGCAACCCCGAGTCTGCTCTTTGCTTGTTTCCCAGCCATCCAAACAACTTATATTTCCTTTTTACCCATCATGATATTTCATTCTCATGCACCTTTGAACATGCTGATCCAATTCCCTGTATTTTGTACCTCATCCTTTTTGTGTAATAAATTCTAGTCATTCTTCATTCCATCTTTGATGGAAAACCTTTCTAGTTGCTGTCCTGCCTCCAGGGCTGCTGCTTACAGATACTTGCTCAGAATGGGCACGCGATAAAATGCTATTAAAATAACACCGAATTATATTAAAATTCAGCTGTTATGTCAATTAACATAGTGGAAAGACAATTTTAGCAAATAACTGAAAGTTGTGGAAGAACAAAGAACAACTCTATCCTTCTGGGTAATTAAAGACAAGAAATGGAATATTCCTTAAAATGGGACTGTAAGAATGCATATATTTATTTGTTATAGTTGCCATTTTAACCTCAGAACCTTGTCATCTCTAATTCTCGTCTATGCCTTTAAACCTTGTGAGCTCCCATTCTGTTACCTGTGACATCTGCTCAGCTGTGTCTTAAATGACAATTAACGTAAAGAAAAGTTTGCTTGTGGGGAAAATGTACTGCCATCCCCTGAGTTAATTGTGTGGTCCTGAATGCACCAGGATAAGAAGTACAATCCTTTGGGTTTCAAATGTGATAACAAAGACAGAAATAGAGTCAGGTGTCAGTGAAGACAAAGTCCTCTCTGTTTGTTCACATGCTCATTTCAATTGTGTCTTCTGGGAAAAGCTTCCTTTTTGCAGCAAAATAGGGAAGGGCTTGGGTGCCGGCTCAGGTGAATAAGCCCATAAGCTAATTTACTAATTAACTTCAGGGACTTAAATTTTAGTCACCTCCAATGTAAAATGTGATGTTTCCCATTGTGCCAGATGCTCTCACAAACCAAGCCCTGAAGACGGGAATAATTTTTCTCTTGGGGTTGAATTTTATAAGCTGGTATATTACCTTCTACATTGCAACTCATGTCTTCAGGTTTTGTACAGTGGGTAACTGAGAACTTTTTTCCATGGACGAGGACTAGGACAGGAAAACCAATCAATTCAATTCAAATGTCTAGTGAATACTTACTCTGTTTCCAGCTGGAATCTCAGGTCCCAGAGGAAGGAATCGTCTTAAACGTTTTTGTAACTGCAGCACTACTTACCGTGCCCAGCAAATAGTAGGTGATCAAGAACTATTGGTTAAATCATTGATGAATCATAGATGAATGAAAGGTGGGGGGGGGGAGGGAAGCTGGTGGACTCATATGTGGCCAGGTTTCTGTCCAGGAGGAACTCACAATCTAGAGCAGTCATCATGCACTTAGGTAGAAATGAACGAATGAAAGGGATTGTGTACAAGAAAAATCAACTGCCAGAAATATATTCAGGCTTTCTCTG
>NW_017731438.1:2658755-2667534 GCF_001890085.2 Hipposideros armiger
GCACATGGCATTATCCAGGTTTTCACCTAATGACTTTGTGTTCACATTGTCGGGTTCTTGGTTTCATCCCATGAACTTAAGACATTTAAATAAATGATTGGATGTTATTCTTCCCCTACCTATTTTTCAGTCTGCTTAGCTTTCAACTAGCTGCTAGTACGTGCGTTTGACATTCTTTAGCTTTTAAAAATATGTAGAAAAGGAAATAGAAGGAACAATTATTTTTTTAAAAAATCATTCAATTTCAGTTATTCCCCAAATTCTTAATTATATTTTCCCACCCACCCCGCAAAAGAAACTCCACATGATAAGCCATAAAAGTCTTTATAAAGAGAGTTTATGTTGTCTCCCCATGGCTTAGGAAGATATATGAGTACAAATTAGATAGAACCCGTGAAATTACAGTTTTATGAGGGGCGAGGGATGATTCAAGTCAAAGACTTACTTTTCGTTCACGTGTGAAAGAAACAAAACTTTTCCGGATTAAATTGGCTGGAGGGAAATGTCATGGCAGCGTGTGCAAAATGACGAGGGACAGCTGGCTAGAGAGGCATAAATCAGAAATCAGCCTCACCTTCTCACTGGGGAAACTGCCACCAGAATGCTTATAAATAGCTCTCTCTGTTTCCCAATTCTGTCAGGACTAGCAGTGGGTATTTAAATGAAAGCCACCTCTGTGTACAGCTCAGGGGCAGACTCAATGGTTTCCTTATAGAAGGCCTAGAATGGAGGCGTCACCAGCAGGACGGACTGTGACTATGTCATGTTTGCCTGGGCAAAGGGGGCTCTTTGGGGCCTGGGGCAGAAGGCTCAGGTGGGTAGTGATTTAGCTTGCATACGGTACAGGCTTCAGTTACCCAGCAGAAGTGGTGACCAAAGGTAACCCAGACTTTGGTAAAACCGGACTCTCAGACCAGCCTGTGAGTCAGCCTGAGATTTCCTCAGACCCTTGAGCTATTTCAGGGTAGGCTCTCCCAGCCGGATGCTCCTAGCATATTCCCAATGGCATTTCTTACCGTGACTCATGAGTTCACCTGAATCCCATAACCACTCCTCTAAGCCCTAGGAAATCTTTAGTTTTAGGTAAGCAATGCGGAGTCCCCTCAAATTTCCAATCCATCAAACTAGGTTCTGTTTGATGAATGATGCTGTGGCTCACCCATCGTTCCTTCTTTTTTTAATTTATTTTTGTATTTATTTTTATTATTTTTTATTATGAAATACACATTTTTTAGAATTAGTTTCAGCTGTACAACACAGTGCAATAGTTATACTTTTTACCCCTCGAAGTGACAACCCCCTTCCCCAATCCACCACCCCATTTCCCCCCAATATCATACATATCTATTACAAATCCCTTGACTCCACTCCCACACTATACTCCACGTCCCATGACTATACATTTGTAGTTGACATACAATATTATACAACATCAGCTTCAGGTGTACAGTGCAGTGATCAAGCCTCTTCCCCATCCATGATGTAAGACCATTGTTCCTTCTTTATTCTGGCAAAATGCATTTATAGGAAGGGCTCAATAAACGCTTGTAAATGAATGAATGACCCTTTCACTTCTCTGCCTGGGATCCAGAACATCAGCAATGTCCCAGAAGAGGGCATCCCACTAGGCTGGCTGAGAAAGGAGCATCAAGTCTTCAGTGCAAGGCTTGGCTCAGTTTATAGCCACGTGGACTTCTGGGAAGGAGGAGAATAAACTTTGCGGAAGAGGAGTTATAAGAAGGCAGAGGAGGCCATCATTACGTGCAACTCCTTANTGACATTTTGTTTCATTTGGCTTCATAATGAAAAACAGCTGTTCACAAATGTAAAGATTCTAAATGTGGACAGATTCTTGCACAGTGTTGTTTTTTTTTTTAGTTAAAGTAACTACTCGAGGTATTTGTAATATTCTGCTTTTCTAACATCATCACATTTACTTTTCATTGTAGTTTAGTACAACTTCCATTTGTAGTGTTTATTCAAATTATGAACATTAAATCATAGCATGGATTGAACAATGTTTGTTCATTTCATAAAATTTGAAATCTTAGAATTTTTTTGCCAGTCAGCCTTCAAATCTATAATTCTGGAAATATTTCACTTTCATTTCAGGAAATGGATTTCAGGGAAGAATACTGGGGTATATTGCTCCTCATGAAATTACGTGTGAACAACTTTGTAGAGTTCAAAATTCTTTGGATGGGTTAATGTCAACCTGAAAGGTTAAATCTGTATTCACTCTTTGCTGGTGAAATGTGGTGATATTTTTCTTTGGATTGTATTAACATGTCTATTCCTCCCACCCTCCAATCTTTGTCCCCATGACAAAACCAACTCCCTTGACCTCCATGTTATAGCACCCTACCATACTTTGACTCCAACAAACATGAACTCTCTATGGTTTTGGGCCTAGGGCAGACAGTATTCATGATGTTATGTTTCCTAAAGTTTTAGGAGAACAGTCTTCCTGGGTGAACAAGTTAACAACTAAATACAATGTCCTTGCAAGCTGTCACCACCTTGGATTTAAGTATGTAGCAAGTCCAACATTGACCGTGACCATTCCAGAGGCCACATTTGTACTCCTGCTTGCTAATTTGGACCAGTCCCCTTAAAATTTTTCAAAACTTTTTCTCAGTACAGCACACTATGTCATGACTTGACATGTGTAGCTATTATAGGGACCACATTAAAAAGTTTTTATCAAACTATGGTCCTATCAAAAGTCCAACTGAAAATATGAAGAAATACTGTTAACTGGGAGACACAATCTGTGTTTTCTTCAGCTATAATAGAAAACATCAACATTTATCTTCTTTCAAGCAACTTGTCCTACGAATTCTCCGCCTGATCGTCACCATTTGGGCACAAATGTTTCTGTTAGACTCACCTTTGCAAACACTTGTTTCTGTCCTAAATGCTGCTGCTCTCTAGAGATACTGTTATAAACCCACCATGTGAAAAGGTTGTGATGCCTTGACAAATTTTTTCACTTCATATGTAACTGTGTCTTGCAGCAGCATTACTTATTTTGCTCACATTATAAACTGATAAACAAGTGAAATTTATTTTTTTATTAGGTTTTTTTTAATCATATTTTATTCAGGTAAACTTACCCTGCCTCATGGAAACCACAATAAAGGCTGTCACTCACATTTTCCTCTCACTCCCTCTGCATCCTGATGGACCCGGGTGCTTCTCCACATGGTTCTGCGAGGAAGGTGTGCTCCCTTCTCTTGGGATCTGTGACTATAACAAGCTGTCTTTTATTGTCAGTTGTCTCCTGATCTGTTTGCCTCTCCACAGCTGAATAATAATAAGACCTATATTTTAAGACAATGTGAGACTAGCTGTAACATGAAAAGCGATACCAATTTACCCATTAGCAACTAAATGTACACTCAAGTCTCGCATTCCAAATAGTTTAATTTTTAGAAAAAGATTTCCTAAGATTTATTTAAATATCCCAAAGTTTGAATTTTAAAATTTCACCTTAACTTAAATAATTTTGAATATATATTTTGATATTAATTAATTATAACTTGTACTTTAGAAGAAAAATAACCTTTTCGAAAATATATTGAAACAAATATTAGTTTGTAAATTTATTTTACACTTACTTTATGCTTTCCATGAAAATATACTTAAATTGTGTATGTCTTAAGTAAAAATATATTTTACTTTTTCATCCTTTAGATCCTTGCTGTCAAAAAGTTTATGTGAATATTGGTTATAATAACATAATGATTTCACTGAAATAAAGCCAACAAACCAAGTTTAATGGAATAAATACAAAATAATTTATGAATTATTTAAGTCTTTATTATATTATCATCCAAGCGTCATTGGCCCATCTATAGCCACACCCATACATATGGATAACAATTAAATTTAGTTGTCAATGGTATTTTGAGGACTTTCTATCAGCTAGAGACCTTGGCTTTACACATGTTCTTTGTTTTTTGTCATTATGATGGTATATTTGGTAATATAGAACATATATCCTTCAGCAGTTTTCTTGATTTATGACTTTTAAGTACTTAGGTGTATGGTATATGAACCTGTCTCGGTACTCTGGCTCTGGCCTCACAATTGTTAGGAGTGACTGGCAGACATACTTTCTTTCTGTTTCTCAAAATGATAAGCCTCCTGTATCCATTTCCTCCAGCAGATAGGATCTTTCTCTGAAGTTTTCACATGGTGACCCCTTGGTTACTCATTTCAGCTTCAGCGTCACCCCCATGGGATGGTCTTCTCTGGATCCAGGCTCTGTAGGATTATCCCATTTCATTTTCCTTATATCTTGTATCACTACCAGATATTTGCTCATCTCTAATTTTGTTGACTTTCTGTCTTCTGTCGTGAGAATGTACACCCTAACCAACTGAATCAGAATCTTCACAGTAGGGTCCAGGAGGCACTGCTTTTCTTAAAGCTCTTCATTGTGTAGGCAGGGCTGAGAACCACTGCCCTGGACCCTCCCTTGCTTGCATGCTCAAGAAAACATAAACAGAAACGTTTGCAATAGCAAAAAGAAAAAAAAAAGACTGAACTATATAGCACCAGGGAAATTATGGCATGTGCATAAAGTACAATAAATACTATACATCAGTTCAAATAATTTATCTTGAGCTTACATAAGTCAACATAGATAAATTCCCCAAACACAGCTATTCCAAGCAAGTTAGGGAAAGATATTGATGGTACAGTAGTATTTACAAAAACATTAAAAGAGATGCAAAACAACAAATAATTGATGGATACATACATCTGCAAGTAAATGAATTTTTGAAAAAAATTCCTAGAATGACCTAATATTAATTGCACGAAAGTAGTTATTCCTCAAAAGGGGAAGGTTCAAGGATCAGGGAAGAAAACACAGGAGCCTCTTCTCTTCTCTTACCCTCAGTGCTTTGCTTCTATGTTACATTTAACAGAGCTCACTTTCTATACTTTTCTGTGTCCTTGAAATCTTTAGTAATAAAAAATATGATAATCTCACAGTGTATTTGGAGGTGCTATCAATAGGGCTTCATGATCATTTTGGTCAATCTTCTGGGATTTCCATATTTTGTGGCAGCTATTGTCTTAACTCACTTCTAAGTCTTCCTTAATAAACTAAGAATGCAGAGAACACTTGAGAGCCATCTGGGTCCCCTTAGCACTTTAACAAGAAATTTGGCTCATGCCATCTTGGATGCTGTAGAATCCCACTTACATTCTTCCGTTCTCAGAAAAGTTCTCAATACTGTTTGTATCCTTATGCTCAAGACTCATTCATTAATTCATTTGCTTATTTCTTCAATGAGTGTTTGTTGAACACACGTAACAAGCAGGGGATGTGAGTCGAATTTTATTCTGGGACACCATTTTCTTATCCTGTTCTTCAGCCTGGCCTTCTGCCTTCAGGTCTAAAACGAAATATTACTTTTGTTGTATTTATGGCAGGTTTATTTCAAATAGCTCAAAGAATTTCAATGGTTAGAATATTTTTCATTTTTATGTTCTCACCCANCGAACACAAGTTCAAAGATAACATTAAGAATTTCATGACAGAGACAGCACATCACTAAATGAAGCAAGGGGCCTTTTTGAGTACAGGGCCCCATGCAATGGCCCAGGTTGTGTACCCACGGAGCTGGCCCTGTCTGGGAATGGAGTTAAGAGTAGTGAGAAAGACCCTAAATAGTACTTAGTAAATTGAACTCAAATACGTATCCTTAGTCTTTTGTTCAACTTATCATACCTAAGGGCTATAAAGCAGTCCCTTCAATAACAGGGAACAGCAATCCATGGGGCAGCCTGTCTTATTTGGAAAGGTCCCTTCTCATCTTACCCCATCGCAAGAATCACCTTACTAAAAACATGCTTGGCTTATAAGTCATAGGGATGTAATGTACAGCATGGAGAATACCATCAACAATATTGTATTCACTTTGAATAGTGGCAGATGGTCACTGGACTTATTATGGGGATCATTTCACAATGTACATGTATGTCTTATCACTATGTCATACACCTGAAACGAATATAATATTTTATGTCAATTATAAATCAATAAAAAATGCTTTTTTAAAAAGTTCAGCTGTGATAATAACATTTCATTTTAGGTTTTTCTTTAAGTGGAAAAATTATGATTGTTGTCTCTTTTTGATGCTATAACCCAAGCGCTCACTGATACCCTGAAACAGCAAACTTCAGTTCACTGAACACTCAACATTTACCATTTAACGGGTATTTATTCAGAAGTCCGAAGCGCCAGGCACTGTTTCAAGAATTCCGGGAGGAAGCCTCCAAAGGCCCCATCCTCAGGGCTCTCAGCATCCAGAGGAAGGGTTGGGTCTAAGAAGGAAACCCCTCCTCCAGACAAGTATGGCAAAACCACTTCATAAATACGTGAAGGCAAATGCATACAACTCATTCAACTCATTCAACGCTGGTATAAACAGTTCCATTTATACCAACGACAGAAAAGAAGGCCATTGTGACAGCACCTCAGGCGCTCTCCTGACTTGGGTGCAGAATTCCCGCCTCAGAACCTGTTGCTTGGTATTGCCATAGTTCTGTACACCAGAGCCTGCTGTCTGTCAGCTGCTGTTTATCCTATCACTCTAGGTCAGCATCACCTAGAAGTACAATAGGGGTCACATATGTAAATTAAAGTGTTCTAGGTGCCACATTGAAAAGGCGAAAAGAAATAGGTAACTTGGCAGAAATACTTTATTTAAACCTGTGCATCCTAAATATTACTTTTCCACATTAATCAATTTAAAATTATGAATGAGAGGGGTACCTTCCTTTACCTTCTGTATTTGTACTGAGTCTTTGAAATCTGGTGTGTGTTTTTGCACGTTTACCCCATCTTCGTGCAGGCTGGCATATTTCACGTGCTCAGAAACCACACAGGGCCAGCAGCTACAGCAATGGGCAGAGCGTCTTTGGGTTCAATGTCAAAGCTAAAGGACCTGAGCAAAGCGGGAGCCATCACTGGGGCTCCGAGACAGAGAGAAATGGTGGCTGAGTTTCGGGGAAAATAGTCTGGAAACGCAGTTTTGGTTCAATTAGTTACAGAGCTCTACAGGAAGACTGAGTTAAGACTCTAAGATAAAATTTGATGGAGAAAGACGTGATTTAAGAACAAGATGCTAACAGAAGGCAAATACCTCAGTTATACTCAGCACCAAGCTGAGAAACCCAGGAGGAGTCTGAACATAAAGGAGATNGTCAGCTTGCATGCCTCCTGGATTTCTCCTTGAAGACTAGGGCCCATAAAAATGTCCCTGGCTCAATGTGTGGCAAGTGTCACTATGACTCAAGACTAAGTCAAAACAAAACAAATCGTTTAGAGTTTTTTTTCCCTGGGTGATGACAAATTTAATTAGCTGTAATACAAGCCCTTTCTTCATCATCTTATCCACTCTTACTCCAAAATTATTTGCCCTTGAATCAGCAGTAATTATTCTGATCTTCCTGGATATCTTATTATAAAACATTATTCTTACTAATGGAAACAGGGATAATTCTGGGGAGATGCTGTAGTAATATTTGTTCCTAAGAACATTTTCTAGGCTCTAAAGATCACCCTTTAATTCTTTACTAGTCTCTCGTGTCTGGGAAAAAGCAGTTGAAGGAGCAAATACGTGTACAAGCTTTGTTAAAAATGATGTGTGTGTGTGTGTGTGTGTGTGTGTGTGTGTGTGTGTACGCGTGTGCACATATTGAAAAGTTCCAAGACTATTTGCCAAAGAGGAATGGGACGCAGGGAGACAATTATTTGCTATTTCTTCACACCACTATGTGTTTGAACTTTCTGCGATAAACACGCAGTCTTTTAATAATTAAAAATTAATACAAAAAAGAGACGGTAGGGCCCAAGCAAATTTCAGAGAAAGCGTACCCTTGTTGATAATGACATAGATAATCCTCAGGGACAGTGCTTTCCAAAAGCCCTGATCCCATGTAGGGTGACCCGAGTACTGGGGACACCTGACAGCTGACACTGAGCCCACTCTGTGCTTAGTCTGGAATCACTTGACTTACTCTTGTCACAGCCAGCCTCTGAGCCAGTGCACTCTGAGTTCATTGTTTAGATGGGCACATCACAGTTCAGAGGTGTGATGTGAATTGCCTCAGTAGCAGTTGTTGTGGTTGGGGTGCCCTGAGTCCTGCCTGACTGCAGAGTCTGAGGTCTTACCCATGAGGCGGGACTGCCTCTTCACGGAAGGGAGCCCTGTGAGCATGCTCTCTCAGGGCACTCTGTAAATACTCGGTTGTTCTTTGTAACTGACAGGCCATTTGTGTGTGTGCGTGTGCATGTGTGTCTGCGTGTGCATGCAAGTGTGCATATGAGTGTATGTGTTTGGGGGAGCGTGGGAGGAGGAGACATCTTTTTATTGTCTATCCTGGATTGCAAAGTTGAGAAGGTCGGGCAACCTGACTACTTTAGGCCTTTTGTCTTTGTACTTGACCAAATGCTGCTCTGAGTTGAACCCCAGTGCTGATGCTGCCTCAGAAGCAGGTCTGAGCTTGTTTGAGCTAGTTCCATTGGCCCTGACTTCTCTCCACCAGGCTGCGTGGCACACGCACATTGTGCTGGCAAAACGAAGTGAGAGCGTGAAGGAATGCATTTCCCCTGAGCAAGTCATCACCACAGCTGCAAAGTCACTGCCTATGCCCCTTCCTCCTGGGACTGGCGGGGGCTTCATTTCTGTACACCAAGACCAGACGCTGTCATTCTGGAGGGACCCAGGAGCTGGAGAAGAACCATGACTCAACTCCT
>NW_017731438.1:2670129-2671602 GCF_001890085.2 Hipposideros armiger
AGGAACTAGACTTGATATTCATAGCTTGGTCTCAGCGTTATTGCACATGGATCCAACACTTAACAGTTAGGTCATGTGTTCTCCTGTTGGACATAAACAATCTCACAGGACATCCGCTCAAACCATGTCGCTGTGCAACCCTCAAAATACCCAACACGGCCCTCTCTTGCTGAATGAGTGACGGCAGTGTCTTTACCAGTTACACTACTCTACTCTGCCCTTCCTGTAGATGAGATTTATTGAGATGGCCACCCAAAGAATTGCCTGTTTTCTGACAACACCCATCCTAGAACATCCACTTCCGTAGACCCACCCCCAAATCACCCAGTCAAAGCTCAAATCCTATCACAGGTTCTAAGACCCTCATATTAGCACTGCCCCATGATTCCTGTGGGCAAAGGGAATTCCTTACTGCAATGAGTAATAAACCCAACTTGTTAAAGGCAGGTGTGCCCCTGGAGGCAGTCAGTGCAAAACTAACTCAGCTGTTTGTATTTCACTTCTTGATATGCACGCATTCTACCAATACTCTCTACCTGTAGCTTAGGGATGAGTGAGGAAAGATGAAAGACAAAAGAACTCTGCAGTGCCCCATTTTTCCCTTCCTCCTAGGTCTTCATGTTTAATGTAAGGGGTTACTAATACAGGGAACTAACGTGAATAAGAAAGAGTTCCTTGGTTGTTCATATTTCTTAGAACGCCACTGCTTTCATTCTACATTAAAAACAAGTTCTTTTTTCAAACAGAAAGGGTGGCCTCTTGGGGCTGTCAGCATCTCTGTTTACTCAATCGGGGATGTAACACATTTACTTTGCACTCACTTGGAATCCCACTGAACTCCCACAAATTATGGATCAACTGGAAGTCTAAACTCATGAGGCGTCATGAACGCCACATGTCACTGGGTGACTGTGAATGCTGGATGGCCCGTGAGGCAAATCTTTTCTGCTTATGTGAATGCCCCAGGGTCCCATCAAACCTCATTTACCGAACACAAGTTCAAAGATAACATTAAGAATTTCATGACAGAGACAGCACATCACTAAATGAAGCAAGGGGCCTTTTTGAGTACAGGGCCCCATGCAATGGCCCAGGTTGTGTACCCACGGAGCTGGCCCTGTCTGGGAATGGAGTTAAGAGTAGTGAGAAAGACCCTAAATAGTACTTAGTAAATTGAACTCAAATACGTATCCTTAGTCTTTTGTTCAACTTATCATACCTAAGGGCTATAAAGCAGTCCCTTCAATAACAGGGAACAGCAATCCATGGGGCAGCCTGTCTTATTTGGAAAGGTCCCTTCTCATCTTACCCCATCGCAAGAATCACCTTACTAAAAACATGCTTGGCTTATAAGTCATAGGGATGTAATGTACAGCATGGAGAATACCATCAACAATATTGTATTCACTTTGAATAGTGGCAGATGGTCACTGGACTTATTATGGGGATCATTTCACAATGTACATGTATGTC
>NW_017731438.1:2673962-2675712 GCF_001890085.2 Hipposideros armiger
ACTCCTTTTTGCTCCTAGAAATTACTTTCATAATTTGCATTCCATTCATTTTACAATTTTTAGTGTTTTCTCTCCCTCAATCCCTGGTCTTTTTTTTTTTTTTTTAATGGGTTTGTCTGACATTGCCTGCTGGATTTTTAAAGTATGTGAAGTCAGAGACCAGGTCTTTAATCTATTGTTGCAACACTCTTCCAATTCCTGCAAGCATTTCTCCCATTGATAGTTCCAGCTTACTGGGGTGGACTAATCACAGCCCAGGGGCCAAATCTGGCCCTCCATCTGTCTTTATAAATAAAACTTTATTCTAACAGAGCTATGTTCATTTGCTTCTCTGTAGTCTCAGGCTGCATTTCCTGCTACAATGCAGAGCTGAACAGCTGCAGCTGTCTGGCCCACAGATTCTAAAATATTTAATCTCTGGTTCTTTACAGAAAATGTTAGCTGATCTCTGCCGCAGACTTGTGCCCTTCAGCCTTCTACACCTACCTTAGGGAGGGCATAAAGCTAGCACACCAGGGTGGTGACAGGGAGGAGGCACACATGGCATGTAGGCTTTGACTCCTGCTGACTCCATCACTCCTTGGAGAACTCCCTGAACCTCTCAGAATCTGAATCTTGTCACTTATAAACTAGGAACAATAATATCAGCCTCACGGAGCTGGGAAGATCATTACCTGACATAAGCTCTAAAAAGTGCACAGCATAGTGCTGGATGGATAAAATAAAATAACCACAATAAAATTAGTGGTATCATGATAATGACAAGGATATTCATCATCACTGCCAACTGCACCTTCCAATACCAACAGTGACACTCAGATAGAATGTTTTCCAGAATTACTCTTCAGGGAAGCCCCAAAGAGGGAGTTCTGTAGAAAAAAAACGTCCCCGGGTGCGGGGTCCTTCCTCTTCCCCTCTCCTGGGGAACCCTTTTCTTGATTAAGGGCCAGCACGCACATCACCTACCATTTGGACGAGCACCCAGTGCTTAGGGTATAAATATACAGTACTTACATAGAGTAAAGACTGTGCAGCTGTCTACTCCGACATTGCTCAGTTAGGTTCTCGTTAGTGTCCTTGGAGATGAAGCCTGAGTGCTGTTATGCTAGGTTTGATGAAGAGTGAAAAGTTGTGGGAAGACATGAGTGTAGGCTAAGTATAATGACTGGGGGACGCTTAGCAAGGTCTGTTCCTTCATTTCTGTGACCCGCTTCAGGGGAGAAGGGGGGGCAGTCAGAGTGACTTTCCTGCTTCTACCTATTTTCTCAAACTCCTTCAGCTTAAAATATTGAATATGCCATCTGCAACAACATAGATGGACCTAGAGAGTACCGTGCTGAGTGGAGTGTCAGACAGGGAAAGACAAATGTCGTATGGTTTCACTTATATGTGGAATCTAGAGAACAGGAAAAATGAACAAACAAAACAGAAACAAACTCATAGATACAGAGAGCATTGTGATGGTTGCCAGATTGGGGCATTGGGCTGGGAGGATGGGTGAATGGGGGAGGGGATTAAGAAGCACAGATTGGTAGTTACAAAATAGTCGTGGGGATGTAGGGTATGGCATGGGGAATATAGTCAGTAGTACTGTCATAGCTATATATGGTGTCAGGTGGGGACTATTTTTATTGAGATGATCACTTTGTAAGTTATTATATAAATGTCTAATCACTGTGTTGTACACCTGAAACTAATATAATACTGTATGTTAATTGCAATTGAAAAATTAAAAACTATTTAACATATT